>NW_019103893.1:83163-221157 GCF_001856785.1 Myzus persicae
AAAAAGATATATTTAATAATATTCATTGCCTAATCATTGTCACCAACATAAAAATAAAAATAATAGATAATATTATTAACTATTAAGTATACACCAGATTCGACGACGCGACGCGCGACGGCGCAATTATAACATTTTATACGGGCTAACCAAATATTTAAAAAAATAGGGCTGCCAATGTATAGTCTGAATCCCCCAAATGACGCCCCTGAGAGGCCGATGTTATTAGCCGGAGAGTGATGGACTGAGAAGCTTGGATAGTGTGGACTTGAGAAGGTTTAGCAATTAACACATCCCCAGATTTGCATACCGTATGCCCAAATGGGTCTGAGTAGAGATTTGTACAATGTGGACTTTGTGTGTATTGATAGTTTAGATTTGAGAATCGGCTTAAGTAGATGTAGATAGTTTTTAAGAATTTGACGTTTGGACTTTAAAGCGGGCCCCATGTCAATCTTTTGTCTAGTAAAATTCCCAAATATTTTACCTGATTCGATGTAGGAATCTCGACTCCGTGCAGTTAAAGCGAGGGGAGGTTGTTTTTTCGCAGTGTTTATGGCGCATGGAATGATTTATCGGGATTTATTAAAATTCTCCACTTGGTTACCCAAGTGTTTTTAAATTGAGCTGATTTTGGTGATAGTTTGAAGATAGAATGAGGTCTGAATTAGTGGAGAGTGTAGCTGTCTCATCTCCATAAGTTGCTATGGCCGTGTTTGCTGATTTTGGAATATTCGATGTATATTATATATTAAATAAATCTAATGACCATATGGAAAAGTTACCCATAGCATTAATTTTTACTGTTTAATATTGTTTTATTGTTTTTGAATTATTTATATCTATATATATATGTATCTAGTTTGTACTGCTTGCATATTATACCATACGATAATAATAATAATAATTAAATAAATTGGGTGATAAGTCACTTCCTTGTAGAACACTGGCAGAGATTGAAAAGTAGGAGGATATTGAGTCACCCTGCCGAACTGGTACCTAAATGGTACCTATACAGTGTTGGCCAAATTTTACTTAAAGCAACGCAATTGTAACAAAATTACTTAGTAAAAGTAATTTCTATGAGGTTACCGCTTTATTGTCCACGTTATTAGAATAATAATTTTGAATGTAGGTATTACAAAAACAAGCCGATAGGATATTCCAGAAAAATTAAAAATCAATTATATTTATATTCGATCCCGATATTATTTAACATTTCAGGAATTAATTTTATTACTAGGTATATTAGCAGAAAAAAAGAGTTCGGCTTAAAAATAAATTTTAATTAAAATTAATTATGACTTATGAGTTATGAGTAATTAGTAAGCTAATGAATAATATAACAATTTAACTACAGATGTCTATACCTAATACATAAATGGCTACTAAGCCTATGCCCTATATTATAGGCTATAGCCATGGAGATGAGACGATTTTAAAATTAATTTACCCAATACTACTGGTATAATATTTAATATGTATAAATTATGTACACACTATACATCTCCTAAAGTTAAATAAGTCAAACAAAGGTTAGTTAGATCCTTAGATCGTATGCTACATTGCTACCTATATAGTATATTAATATTATAGATGTAAGCCTCTAAGGTAAGTTGGGCAATCCGCCCAACATGGTGAATTGGATAGTAGATAGTATATAACACTATGGAGTATTTTGAAAAGTGGATCAAACTTCTAATCTCTAAACTTAACCTATATCTCTAAGAACAATTTGTAATTTTTGTCAAAATAGGTCTTGCAGTCTTTGAGGATTTAAGCTACGAAACATTCATTTTTATAAATTATATATAAAAATTATATACGTTCGATACTCTGATTCTACATTATATTATTGTATATCTATGTACAATATGTAGATTGTAGACACTATATATATATATGTTATATTATTTCATTGTAATTCAAAAGACATGAACATGATCTAATATCTCTCCCTGTGAGGTTTTTGTCTGGATTACGTTTATTGTTTGGTCAGTGAAAAGAATTATCTTATTAAGTATAATTAATTAAAAATTGAAATGCACAAAATACATGTTTGTTTTTATTGTAAATAATTCCACATTGACAACTATATAATATGTATATCAGTTTTCCATGGATATTGGTAAAAAGGTTCAGTACTTATTATAAAGGTTTTAATGTGTGAGTGGTGTGACGATTGAATCTGATAAAACTCTTCATCTTTTTCTTATTGAATTTCGTTTTGCTGATTATACGTCATATTCTAATTAATTTTGCAACGCTAGATAATCACTTTAATAACCATAACATTAGTTGATCTACTGAAATTACTAAAATGTCTGCTGGTGAGGACTGAAGACTTTATTGACAATGAAGAATTGGTGGTCAATTCAACAAAATACATTAATCGTCGTGTAAATGATGTTTACAAAAAACTCTGGTTTCTGACCATGATAATATTTTAAATTCTGAAAATAAATTAACCATAATAATGAGGATTGTACGAATGCACAGAACAGTGTGTATTCGTACATTCCTTATTATTATGATTCACTTCTTTAAAGATAATCTGATTTGTATCAAATTCACTTTCAGAATTCAAGTCATGGTCAATGGATTTTGTATGCATTATTTGCTCGACAAATGTATTTTGTTGATTTTGTTGAGTAGACCCGTATTCTTCATTGTCAGTAAAGTCTTCACCAGCAGACATTTCAATAATGTTAGTAGACTGATTAGCGTTATGGTTGAGGTTATGGTTATTAAAGTCAGTGTAGCAAAATGAATTAGAATCTGTATTGGTTGAAAATAGTTCTTTTAATTTTATAATTTCATTATTAAGTCCATCCAACATTCCATAAAATTTCATGCAATCTAATAGAAAATAGAAAATAGGTAGTGCTTTAAATGTATTTGCTATAGCCTATATTTATTTGCGTTTCTATGATAATTTATAATTTAGCCATGTAAATAGGCATGAGGATTTTAATTCTAAAAACAATTTAATATCTATAATCTTAAAGAACGATATTATTTTGTTCACTCTATTAATACTAGAATAAATAATATACTGTGTAGATAGTATACTAGCCAATTTTTTAGACGATTTTTTAGACGTTTTGGTCAAAACCAGTAGTTTCAATAATTAAGTACACACTACACATAGTAGGTTAAGTGAAGTGTAGTTTTAAATGATAATTATTGATGTATAATAACATTTTTATAGATTAAATGTTATCTATTTATACATTGTGGATATTTTACGGCATATTTCTTACATACTTCTAAGGTCTAAGAATTATATTAGTTAAACCTATGTCCTATACATAGTATAGAAGTCTTTGGTATCGTATTACTATAATATAATATTTGAGTAATGACTAAACTATATTAGAATACCTATTACTCAGTATTACCTACCACAGATTATATGAAAATCCGAATAAAAATCTTTATATTATGATAAACTGTGATAAGACTATAATACTCAATTGATAATTATATAATAATTAGGGCATGGCTATTATGATTGAGTAATGACTAATGAGAAATAAATAACAATAGATTTAACCACTATGGAATAGGTACATTGTTTTTGTAGAACAGCTGTAAAGGTAGAAAGGCTCCTCTACTAATCCCCTATTAGCTAACGATACAAGATAGGTGTGTGACTCTAGCATCCGCATATTATTTGAAATTTAGTTAAATAACTACACCAGTAATAATGTTACACAATTTGTACAAATTTGTAAGTTTGTAACCACAATTTATTATTCAAAAATGTTTATACCCTCCCCCTCTCTACCAATCACTCCTAAAATCAAAAATCTATTTGCAGGTGCTAGCATCACGTGACCAACTTTTCTATATGTTTGGCCTATTAACTCAAAAAACAAATCAGTTAGTTGCATATGACTTAATAGTTAATAATTATGTACAATTTATCTACCTAAAGGGCAAAGGCTAAAACTTAAAAAAAAAAAAAAACTAAAAAAAACTAAAAACTAAAACTTACCTAATGTACTTAATTTATTCAGGTATACATAAAACAGACAGGTGTTTTCTAATATAATTTTAATTCATTACCTCCTTCGTGTTTTTGAATGTTTTCATCTTTCTGAATTTTTTGATATTTTTGAGCATTTTTTACTATGCTTTTAGCATGAAGACATCCTTGTTTATCTTTGTTACATTTTCCGTGTTTATTGTTATCGATGAGTTGATCATTATAGTTATTATATTTACATGACATTTCTTTATTATTATTATTTTTTGACAAATTTTTAGTAAATGAATTTTCCTTTTGTTTGAGATCTTGAGCTATAAGTAGAGAATTAGGTAATTATTTTCAATAATAAAATATGCAGTACCGTTTGATTTTAGAGCTTAGCGGTGACTGGTAAGTGACGAGTGTAATAATATGAATTGCATTGTCTGCAGTCATGTTTTAGAAGTGTATCAGTTTTATGTGGTTTCTGGATGGAAATTGGATCTAATTGGTACTTTAGGAGGTCAAAATAAAAATGCTTAAGTATAGTTTTCAAATTGGTTAGGAAAACTAACAGAAGTTACGGGAAAATAGAAATATTTATGTAAGACCAGTCTTAAGCAATATCAATTTGGTTTTCTTGTTGTAATTTTAAAAAATAACCATAGGGACCCGAAATTGTCACTAATTATCTCCATTTATATTGTAGATATGATGTACATCGTTTAAAAAATATTTTGGCTTTTTTGACACAAATTTAAAAACATTTGAAAATGCTGAATTTTTTTAGTTTTTTACGATTTATGTAAAACTATTAACTATTAATTAAAACTTTTGTTTGTACCTAAGTAAAAATATCTAAAATGTGATACGATGTTCCTAATATTTTGATCTTACAATTTCACAATAATTAAAAAGTATTGAAAATACCTAGTCAATAATATAATATCAATAAAAATGTATTTATTCTTCTTTGATGATGAGTACCTACCATGATTATCACGGAATGTTAATTAATATTTTGTTTATAAGATTTACTTTTTTCATAATTTGTCTTTAAATAAAATAAAAATTGTTTAATACTATGCTTAATATGAGTCATTAAAAATAGTACAACCAATTTATTTTTAAACTTTTATTATCTTGTTTGATCTGAATTTTGATAATTGATACCTATATGTTATTGTTATGTGCAGCCGAGTAAATTGTCTATATGTTTATAAACATGGAATATATACTTACACATATCAATATTTGAATCACCCATTGTGTTACTATCAATTTCTTCTATTTCTATTGTGTTGTTAGAACTCAATTCAGTTAGATTTGATATCGAAAATTCATCCGAAGGGCAAAAATTAATATTAATTGATTCAATACTTTTGCAACAAATCTTTGGTGATATTGATTTTATAACATTATTGTTTGTTAAACTTTTAATGGACTGAATATTTTCATTTTTTTGTTTCATTAAATCCCTGTATTCTTGTTGGAATCCTATAATCGACAATAATAAGTGATAAGTAAGCAAGTAACTGGCGTGCAGTGTATCTCAAATATTTATCATTTAAATTTGGGTACAAAATAATTGTAAAAAAATTGTTAAGAATTAATATTTCATATACTTTTATATGGGTATGAATTAGGCATAAATTCTCTCAAAAATGAAAAATGATGTACCTGGTACCTACCTATAATGATATTTTTCAAAACCATGGGGTTTTTTTTTAAGGAACCTAGCTTCGAGATACTTACCTATGACCCAAAAATGATCATTGAATAATTAATTTAATTTTAATATGCATCCATAAATATAAATAAATTAAAAATAATAAGTTGTAGGTTCTTATAATTTATACGATACGGGTTCGGGTGGCAGTATTGTGCTAAACAGTTCCCACCCATTCCCGGATTCAAAAGGGGGAAAAAAAGGTTCTTATAATTTAATTAAGTTAATTTTACTGATAGTAAAGATACCTATTTAAATTCTAAGTAATAATTGTTAGATACGTATTCGAATATACTACAACATAATGTAGGTAGGTACATACTTTTCAAACTATTTTCGGTAACTTTTTGTTCCTTCTCCACATCCTAAAATCATATAATAGTTTATTGGTGCTCAAAAAATATGATAATGTGCACATGGCTAAAGTCAATTAAGAATAAGACAATATTATTCAATGATGCCTATATAATATTCTAAATATTTGTAAAGATTGTTTTTTTTTTAAACTTTATTATCTAGAAAATATATAGAAAAGTATTCAAACCTACATATACCTAGAGGTATGAAAAATAATTTAATTAATTACCTATCAATAAAAACACATAAATACAATGCATTAAAAATTATTGCCTACCTTTATTTTGGGGTGATTAATACTTTTTACGCAACCCATCATGACAGCGATACTGTCAAAAACATAAAAACATCTACTACAACCCGTCAATACCTATAGGTACATTATAGGTGTGTAGGTCACGTAATGAATTGTATATTATATTATATATTATGATTTATGATGCGTAACAAGAAGACTTATTTTATAATGAAATATACAGAACCCTGGCCCCAATTTTTCCTTGAAAAATGCGTCTATTCAAATTCTGATTTTTTAATTTGTTAGTATACTTAATTTTATCGCTACAGTAGGTACGGTTCTTATCTAAGTATCATAAAAATGTATTTTGGATTTGAGTGGATCAATTTTACAATGATATGTTTTTCGTGTCTGTGATAGACGATTTCTAGTAGAGAATGCTTTGATTTTCAACTTCAATATCTTTTTATTGGAATAAATATTGTTTTGGGAGGTCAAAATTAAAATTTCTCAATACCCAGGTTTATAGTACAATATGTAATATATTGAAAATTAATATTAAGAATCAACTAAATATTAAATAAGTTAAACCTAAATGTAGGTAACAAAAACAATATGGTGACTACAGTACTCTTTTGGAGACAATAGTCCCCTCTACTTGTGGGTCCTATGGTTAAAGCTAGCTGTAATTCAAATTATTAAGTACCTACAAGTATAGCAGTGGCCAGTGAGATGTACTATTTTTTCTACCTAAATGTTTTACTGTCTCTATCATTATTTTTCTAAAGAGTTATTCATGGAAATATATTATATACGTACGTATACTTTCTGTGACTTAATTTTTTATTAAAATAATTTCAAATGTTACCAATGCATTATATCCTTTGGTATTTTGAATTGATGAAGTAGCACTTAAATTTTTAAAATCATTTACTTTCTTACTGGAATCCATTTTCAAGTAATTGTTAAAATAATTTTTAAATTTATTTAAAAAAATGTATTTTATAAGCTCTTTATATAATATTTATTGTTGAATTAAATAAAATATTATTGTCATGTATAAATTGTGTAACCAGTATAATAAATAAATATTATTTAAATACTAATATACTATTGTATATTATACTAGTATAGTGACCATACTAACCAGAATATATAAAACACAGTTTTTTGAAAAATATTTTTTAACATTATTTTGAAAGAAATAATAATAATTATATATTTTTATTACCTTTAGGTAAAATATATATTTTGTAGATCGTATATTTTCCGTGAACTTTTTATTTTGCATATTAATATTTTTTGGAAATTTAAAGTTCTAGAGTTATTAGCTTTTGAGTTTTACCAAAAAATAAATAGGTCTTAAGTAAAAATTTGCATTTTTCCAATTTTTTTTTGTTCTTAACGATGACACTGTTGAAAATGTCTGTGAATTTTCAATTTTAAGCAGTCCAGTGCACCGGCATTTTACCAATTGTGCTTGAAATGACCTTTTCATATACCAATTGCCCACCAAAAATTTTACAATATCTAATGAAAACTTATTAGTTTGGCATAATTCAATATATAATTATATATAATATATGAATACACTAACTAATTTTTTTGGGATTATCAAATATCAATATACATAATAAATAAATAATTTTTTTACATTATTTTTTATAATAATAATAACACACTGATCAAAAAAATTCTTTCCTGGTAATTTCGCCAGATTTGTATTTCTCAATAATAGAATTGAATGTTAATATTTTTTAAGTATGCTCTATTTCAAATATATTTACCTTGTTATGTAATATTTATTGTAATATACGTGCTAGTGTGTTTTCAATTATTGCTTTTAAAACGACAAAAATTTTTGCATGAGAAATGAATCAATCATATTTGATATGAAAATATATTATAATTATAACCATCAATCACTTTAACCAGTAATCAATTGACCAATAAATAAGTTTTTAATTTTCAAGCATTTTAGTGTATAGGTTATCTATGTTAATGTTGATAGGATTAGATCGAACAACAATATTTTCATACCTGAAAGTAGCCCGCGGTAGGGAAATTTGAATACATGCGCAATTGGTAAATTTACCCTAAAATACAAATTTTGTTTTTCCCGCAACTAGTCAACGCCCAACGCACCTACTAGATTCGCAATCCTATCAAAAAAAGGTGCTGTAATAAAAAATTGGACCATTTTTACAGTTTCAATAATTGATGATCAACAGAAAAAAAATACATGTCATTGTAAAATCAATACATGTCATTCTTTCACTTCAATTAAAATCTAAAATGAACTCGGGTTTGATAAATGAAAAACAAATTGGAGGGGAACGGGCACCCAAACTTAAATCCACTTCGAGAAGCGAAAAGAAAAAAATTTAAAAAAAAATTAATTCTAGCTTAATATTTGAAAAAATAAATTCCCAGACAAACGGATTATCTAAGCTGGAAGCTAGACTGCAAAACATTATGTTTTACCGGCGTAATGTATAGGCAAAATAGGTACATTGTTGAAATGTTCAATATTGTCCATAATTACGTATTGTAGCTCATAGCAAGTTTTCTCCGTTCGCGGGAGAAAATAATTCAAAATCCAAAACGGATTGCAACCAAGGGCATTTTTTTTCGAATATTAAACTAGAGTTAGTTTTTTTTAACTCTAACGCCGCCACTATCCAAATCCACATGTGAATCCCTAAACGCGTAGTGACCAGTAAATAGAATAGGTATAGGTATAATATTGTACATTTGTACTCAATACAATTGATTATAAATATTATATACTATATAGTCCATTATAATCAACACTAATACCTGTCCGATATTGATGTCTAAACAATCAAATACGAGAAAATTTGAATAAAAAAAAACCCCGATAAGACAACTAGCAGAAAAATATGTTCAAATATATCTATATGGCTATATACAAATCTGTTCATTTTTGCTGAATATCTAATATCTACGTTGCTCATGTTTCGCGCAAATCAGTTCTGTCGCAAAAATACCACGCTAGCAAGTGGGCTATAGACATGGGCACCGGGTTTTCCAATTTTCATGGAGTGCCCAAAATCCTAAAATGATTGAAGTAGGTAATAAGCTAAAAATTCAAAAAAGAATTAACAAAGCATTACTTGTTAACTCGTTTAATGACTTTTTTTTTGTATATTTTTACTATGTACCTAATATAAACAAATTATATACAGATAAGCAAAAAATATTTTTTTGTAATAGGTATATAATAATGAATTAAAATGAATTATTATGACATAATTGTATTATGAAATTTATGTGTTTATAATTTATTGTATTATAAAATTTCTAAGTTTCTAATAATGAATTAAAATAGCTTAACAAATTTCAAAGATATTTTGTCTCACTTTGGTGGTCTTTATAAATTCGTTAGCAATATTTTCAATATTTATTTCTTTTTGTTTATGTACATTTAATAATGCCGCATCATTAAGCCGTGTTTGCGCCATTGTTGACCTTAAAAATTTTTTTAATGCTTAAGAGCAGAAAAAGAACGCTCAGCAGTTCAATATTATGCTTGTTGAAGTGTGTGCTCATATAATAATGTTATAAAATCACTTCATAAGTATACATCGATCGAATTCCATCTTTATAATCTTGTAACTCTAGGTAATGAAAAAAAATAACTAAATCCAAATTTTTGTTTATTTATCTAAGTTTAATATTATGTGAGTTCAGAGAATAATTTTTTTAGGGGGTAATTTTTTAGAGGGCATAGCCACTGCAGCACAGATACTCCAGCCCCCTCAGTTGAGCTTATGTCGATAATCTATATCTATTGTTCATTATTATATTGATTATTTGCGGATTTTAGTTAAAAGTTAAAACTTATGAGGTAGGTATTAGTATGACATAAATACACATAAATGGATTATATGTGGTATCTGGCTACAATCGAATCAAATAATAATATCTTGATTCTTCGACCATAGTAATGAGATTTGTTTATTTAAATATCAATGTTGTAAAAATGAACTACGGACATTCACTATGAAACTCGAGAGGAAGGACGCTGGCTGTGTTATAAATCATCGGGGAATGTCCATGGAACCGCAAAAGGAGCTTAACCAGACTTATTGTACCAAGAACGAATAGAGGACTATAGCGGCGGGCTGTCGGACCAGAACGCCATGTGGCTGATGCCGACAGGCCTTTGCGGTGACCAGGCAACGTTCTCGTTGGGACCTCGAAGACGACTTAGCGCAGTGTACTACAACAATGTGGTCGAACGCGAATCAGCCGGCGGAGTAGGAGGATGCGAGCTCGACGGCGATACACATATAAGACATGGCATGCAGCGGCACTTACAGCAGCAGCCGCCGACAGAGGATCAGGATCAGCAGGACGAGTTTAAAGATTAGCCTACGCCGAAGGGCCGTCCATTGGAAATGCTGCCGCGTTCGCTGGAAACCGGCCCACCCGTGTTCGTTCTGTGCTTGCGAAAGCGGCCGGGCGGATCGGACGAGAAAGCCAGGTTGCAGATCGAGGTGCGTCGTGCGTGTGCTGAGTGAGTTTCGAGACCGCGGAAATGGTGACATGATCGAGGAGGAACAAATTGACGGTGAAACTGAAGTGAATAAGAAGTGACTTGGTAAATCCAAGGTAGTTAACTTGCGCTACAACAAATTTAACGATTTTACCACAATACATGGTACCAAATAGAATATCTATATTATAAGTAAGTACAATAAAGTACTTATGCGGTATTATGAATTGAATTTTTAATGAGTGTGTTACTATATAAAATATAATATAACAAAATGTCGAAGAATCGTAGAAAAAATCAAAATGTTTAATTTCGTTTCATTATTTTCAGCATACAAACCTAAGCTGCAAGTTTCCTGCAATATGCGCCAACTGGAGTTCTTGAAGCCTTTTTTTCACGTTTCTATTGAATTTGTCACCTTCATACTTCTTATTCTTTAATCAGTTTCACAGTCGCCAAGTTCCTCCAGTCACCATTTCCCGGTCCGATGCACTCGACACGCCTAGCCTCTGATTTGCAGCCAAAACCTTTCTAGTCCGAACCGACCAGCTTGCCGCACGCCCGCACAGGACGAACGCGGGTCGGTTTCCGGGACGCGGGCAGCGTTTTCGGTGGTCCTTCGGCAAAAGCCGATCTTTAGACTCGTCTATATAGCTGATCCTGATCCTGTGGCTGCTGCCGCTGCTTGCCATAATCGCCGTCGAACACCAACTTCCTCTTGCTCCATCGAGAGTGCCGCCAGCTGAATCGCAGACGGCCGTGAGGTGTAGTGCACTGCGTCGTGTCGTCTTGGCCCACGAGAACCACCCTATACTGCAGGCTCGAAACTGGTACGGTTAACATAATTTTAATTAATTTTACGATTTCTGGTACCAAATCTTGTAAGCAGTGCATTTCTTGTTTTAAAAAATCAATTGCGTCTGACACTGATGATATATTAAAATTTTTTGCTTTAGCGACATCTAACATAATATTGCGATGCAATTCTAAGTTTGTCCCATCGAAATCAGAGCCATAGTATTCAATTATAATAGATGTGCTTATTTTTTGAGGATCTACTTTAAAGTTTTCAAAACATATATTATTTGAAAATTATTATTTCTATATGTATTATAAATGTATAATATTAACGTATTAAATATTTATATGTTTTATTTATTTCATAGGGTGCTCGAGCACCGCAGCACCCCAATAGTCGGCGCCCATGGCTATAGATAATACTACTGCTCATAAAATATAAATTTTAAATTCTAATATTATATCATAATACTTATGAGTTATGACCAATAAATTAACAAAGGACTTCGTGTAGGTGTAGTGAAGTGGTTTTCAAACTGGTTGCCTATCCACTTAGTGTGCGGCGGTTTTTCCATAAATTACCGATTGCATTGAATTTTTTATCTAAAAAAAAAGGTCAGTGTGCCGTGAAAATTTTTCGAAGTGTACGATGTGCCGTGTATAATAAAAGTCTGAAAACCACTGGTGTAGTGTATCTAGAGCAGAGATGACTATTTTAGTGACACATGCAACTGTGTAAAAGTTTATCATAAAAAACCACTGATCGTAGGACGTAGACTAAAATATATTGAGATTACAAAAATCATACCTACATGCATCAACCAATTACAGTCCAAGGATTGATTCATTAGCCGATAAAATGCAGCAACAAATTTCTCATTTGTATTACAATTTTGTATTTGAACATTTCAATATTTTTTATTTTTTATAAATTAAATTTGTTTTACATACTTACGTGTTACTTATGCTCTTATGAGTCTTATGGTAGGTATCCCAATATATTTAGATTGTTTGATATTTGACTTGTTTTTTATCATTCAAACCACGGATGTAGGAATTTTCAAGTTTTAAAAGGGTTTGATAAACTAGTTGACATGTAGGGAAAACAAAATCCAAGCAAAATTTTTATTTGACTTTCTGGTACAAAAAGGTTCGCCATCCCTGATCTAGAGTTTGTAGACATGTAGTATCAGTATAGTATGTTGTGCGAAACTTGTTACGAGAAATAATTTAACATCGTATTTTCAGCAGCCGACTGTCGTCCTATCTCTCATGGTATTTTCCCGAAAAACAACTCGTAAGTGTAGTGTTTTTAAATTTTTGAATCGTACAGTACTATTTGAATTTGAGAATACACAAGTCCCGGAGAATAATTTAAATTACCAAAATTGGAATCGACTTTTTCTATTTCGATGTTGGTACACTTGAATTTTCGTTCGACCCGAGCGTTTACTCCATGAGAATAAGTCTGGGTTTCGTTTCTGGAGCCGAACTGCTCCCTCCCCGCGTTTTACTTGCACATGGGACTTGACAAAGTACATGGGTAATAGGTTATGTCGTCAACTGTATGATACGCATCGCATTCTCCGGCCACTCCACGCCATTCTATATAGGAAGATCTTTGTAGCTGATCTTGACTGCACACCACGTCGATATCATAACCATGGTTGTTTTGCCTCTGTATGCCAGCCGGGCAATTTATCGGCCAATGAAATGAGGCGAACCACGACCGTGGCTGGGGCGGGATGCGCAAACCGGACCAAAACTCGTATAGTTGCTGACATACCTTTCTGATTTCTCATGTATATTATCTTGGTCTGTGCTCCTAATCTTTATGCTTTATCTTTAATCTTTCTACGTCATACTATAAACATAATATTACATTTGTGCTTACTGCGCGTTACATTGTAGAACCAGAAGACGTCTTTTTGTCATCACTCATCTCTTACTTATGACTTGTGAGGATGAACGAAATGTTTAATTATTCTTGATAGTATCATACATCCTATGATAGGTGCATCTATTGAATTCTGCTTAAATATTTTGAAGTTTTTGAATTCAAAATCTGTTCAAACTCTTGTGAGTGCAAATGTTTCAAGAATATTATACGTAATAATTGTTCTGAGTTTTTTGAATTTTATTTTACAATGAACTTATGACATTTGAAAGTAGACACGTATATGCTATATTCATTTCTTCTATTTTCCGTTTTTTCAACATAAGTAAGCTCATATTCATAACATTTACTCAACATCGATGTGATGTAGGTATGACACAAAGTCCTTTTGTATGAAAATGTCTGCCAACGAAAACGAATCTGTGGACATACGACTTTATGCGAATCGACGATCTAATTTGGTAAAAATATATATACTATTTAGTAGGTACCTACTGATAATTTTATGAGTTTTTTAGTGATTGTTCTTCAATGCAGTACATATATAATTTATTAATTTTTATATTCAACTGTTAGTATGAGGAGTATCTGTACTTAAGAAGACGTCGTACTCGCATTTTGTCTCTGCCATACACACATATGACATACCAAATTTCTGTTCACTAGCTTCATAAGTGTACTGTTAGTTTTGATATTATAGTGAATAAGCTTATTATAAGACTAAGGTAAGAACATTATCTGCGCGCTCTTGTTGGTTTCTACAATATTTAAACTTTTAAGTGAGTTGTGAGCATTTTCAAATATTAATATCTTATATACTTATGACTTAATAATTAAAACATATAAAAACCAACAAGAGAACATAGATAATATTTTAACCTTAAAGTTTGATAATAGGTCAATTTATTCTAATATCAAAATTGACGGTACACTATTGAAACTGGCGAACAAAAATTTGGTATATTGTATGGGACAACACATGCTGGTATGATGTCCTCTTAATCATGAACCATAATATGCCATAAGTTTTGAATGAATTTTGATAAAAAAATGTCTTCCATTCTACCTATTGGAATCTATATCCTTAATATAATTTATATGATCACCTACTTTTTTATATTATGTTTCAATATTATGCATCTTGTTATTAATATGATATTATTTTTTCTATGCATCAGAAAAATAAAGATATTACCCATTTATCATATTTGTTCTTTTATATGAGAAGTATGTTTGTTTACTTGAATGTGTATGTATTAATTATATTGTGTGTTTGCGAAACAGGGTACACTGTATAATTAAATTACTTATATTACTCAGTACCCTATTTATTATTTTTAAATTCGATTTGCAGAACATGAAACTAGACTATTGGATCATTATCTCCCATTGATAGAATTCTAAAATATGTGTAGGGTACCGAGTAATGTAGGTAACTTAGTTATAGAGTGTACCCAGTTTTCACGGACACTCGGTATATTCTCATAATTAAGTTAAAAGTGAACACAATCTAAAATATTTGAACTATTCTTATGCTGTTGGACATAATGACAGTTTTCTAGTAAGGTATTATGGTCATTAATGGCTGTAATATGGGGTCCAAGTGTTCCTCACACTTAGGCAATTAGGCAACACCGTAATATTAATAATGGAAAATAGAACACTTTATAGGTCGGTATAACAATATTACTAGGTATAGGTCACCTGGTGGCAGTATTGTGATAAACAGTTCTCACACGTTCCTTGTTTTTTGAACAAAAATAAAAGGGTCACCAAAATCATTTGAGGAACACCAATTTTATTTTAAATACACTGCACTGATGTTCATATGAATAATAACGTATTAGTTATTACAGATTGATTTAGAAGAACTTAATAACCGTATGGAAAGACCTAGTCGAGTTTTTAGTAGTCGTCATCATTTATCAATGCCTCCAGCTTTAACAGGTCGGTGTTATTTTTATTTAATGTAATCATTTAATTTAACTGTAATTTGCTGTTCTATTTTAATTATTTTAGATACAAATAATATGGAACAAAATGAGCAGTTTCGTAGATCAAGAGACATTTCTTCTAGCTTTTTTGAAAACTTAAGTAGTTCAACACGAGTTGCAGGGGGTAAGTTATTTTAAAATTATTTGATCATACATTTTTAACTAATTTAAAAAATAATTTTTAACTTTTAATGTTGAAAGGTCAAAATTTTCAAAAAAATAACTACAAAATTGATATCTTTAATTGTTTCAAAAATAAAAAAATGAAAGATGCATATTTTACCAAAAAATAAAATTAAAAAATAAAATTGTTGTAGTCCTTGTCTCTGTGAGTCTAAAAAAAAAAAAAACAAAATATTTTCTAAAATACACTAAATATATTCTCTCTATATACTCTAAAAAATGTGAAGAATATTTTTCTTATGCAAAAATAATCAATGAAGTTGTATATTCTTTAAACAAATAGTTATGTTGAAGTAGAAAAATTGTGAATAGCTGCAATATTACTAAAAAAAATAAATATTGTCCTTAGGTATTATTTTGTTTTTTGTAAATCAATTAATGGATCTGAATAAATAAGGTTTCATAAGAAAAAATGCAATAATATATTTTATATTAGGTTTTTTAAATTTTTTTTTATTATTATTTTTAAGCTTCGGCAACTAAGGCCATTAGCTGTAGGTTGTGGTACTGTAGAGTTTTGGGACTGTAGGGTTATGGAACACGTGTGTTTGTTTGGCAGAATTTCTAGTAGGCACCCGTAGGTTTCTGCCATGCCCGGTTGGGGAATAGCGGCCTCTCTCTCCAGGCACTTTTTAAATTAAAAGTTAAAGATATGTCCCATATCATTTGTTTTTTAGAGTTGTAAATGAGTAAAAATATTAATTTTTTTATTATTTAACCCCCGGAAACATAGGCCATTGGGTAGTTAGAGTTTTAGTAGGTTTTTAACTGCTTGGGGAGGATATTTCGTTAGAACACATGTATTTATGTGGGGAGGACTTGTCACTAATACCAATTGGTCACCCATTCAGGAACTAGTGGCACCAGCTGATGCTTGACTTCGGGACACGTTTTTATAACTGAAGCGAACTAGGCCATAGCAGTAAAAAAAATCATTATTCTTAACGATTATCATGCAGTTTTATCAAGGATGATAATTTATACAATTTAAGCAATTTCTTTTAATTTGAAGTCTCAAACGTGAATGATATACTTATTTACCATTGCCCCATTCCAATTTCACTCATTTGCTATTAACGTATTCTGAATGTAACTAATTATAAACTCTAGCTAAACATAGACAACATCTAATAGTGTATTATAACTGTAGAGATTATTATTTTTAGTATTTTTCAAAAAAAATTACAAATTATTTTAATAAGAGAATGAATAATAATATAATAAAATACAACATACATTATTTTTTTTAAACATTTCTTTAAATAAATTTAATAGATATTCATTAAATATTTTTCTCATAATTCACAATATATTACAAGGTATGCCAAAAAAAAATTAAATATTCTCAAGTGTTAAACAAAAAAACTTTCTCTGAACTTAATGTTGAACAAATTATCCACATTTTTTACTTTAATAAAACTGCTTATAATGATCTTTGTTTACGGAATGAAATTCCAATTCCAATATTAATAAGGCAGTGTAATATGTTCGGTAATGATTAGTAAAACCCGAAAAATTAGGTAACTACTTAAAGGTATAAAAATTAATAAAATTAACTCAGAAAATAAAAATGGATATATAACTTTATAAGTAATTTTACTATATTATACAATTTTAACTAAACTAACCAAACCAACAAAAAAAAAACAACTCTTGTCATAGATTTATCATAAGAAAACATTGTCATTGCCAACTGTCGTCTTTTAGGTACAGCAAATGGAGATGCTGCAAGAAACCGATCACCTTTTGTAAGATTTACCATTACTGATCCAGAAACTCAGCAAATAACAGCAGCCGGGCAAATTCCATTGAGTAATACACCACCTAATACTCAAACAAGCTCTCAAACATCTAGTAAATATATTTTTCCATACTGAGCTTTTATATGTATGCATATTTTGGTGTAATTTATTATTTTGATATTATTGTTAGGAATATTGTTTTAATATAATTTGCACATTATTAAAATTATAAAATAAATGTATTCAAGTTATATATGTATCAAAACATTTTTTTTAGATAATGAAGTAGTTGATGTATCATACAATAATGATGAAAGTGATGATGATGATGATGAACCTTTAAATCTTAATTATTGGAGGAATAATATTGATCCAAGACCTAGCTATTATAGCTCTATGTCACATGCTATACACCAATTGAGAAACTCTAGATCTGGAAGACGATCAAGGAGATTTACAGAACATCCTTATTTTATAAGAAATAATTTAGATAATAATCCTTCTAACAGCAGAACAATCCATAGACGTGTTCGTTTTTCATCTACAAACCGTGGTTATAATGATCATGTAAGTTAAATAAATGTAGTTTTATAAGCTTATCATAGATAATAAAGATATGGATAGGACATATTGGTCTTATCAGCGGTCATCGAGGGGAACAATTGAGGCCAAATAAAGTATACCTATATTGAGTATCGACTATCAATATAAAGGAGCCTCAATTGCCTTCCCCTCCGGGAACGCGGCCTCAAATGTATTTAACATAGGCGTGGCCTATCCATATCTTTATTATCTATGAAGCTTATTTGATTTAAACTGATAGTATAATGTAATTACTAGATATCATTTAAATACACATGTACAATGCAATGTAATTTATATATAATTTTAATTTTAAACTGGGGATTGGAACCAAAAAAAAAACCGGTATTAAATAGAAACCTTTTAAACATTTTGGAACTGGAATCCTAAACAATTTTTTTTAGAATCGAAACTAAAACCTATATTTTTATGTATAGGTTTTTTTCTATTCCAAATTCCTTCAGAAATTTTACTTATTTCTAATGCATTATGGTAGAAGAAAATTATATCTAATAACATTAATTATGTGTTGCATTATGTATTTATAATTAATGCTAATAATTATAAAATCCACTTTTTTGATTTTTCTTAACATATTTTTAGTCATGATTCATTATATTTATGTCATGGTTGTCTATCTATAACCGTGGTTATGTTAAAATAATAATTCTATGCAAGCATTTATCAGTTATCGTTGATTGACAAATTACACCATCAAATTATGTCCGTGTCATAGTACAAATTCTTTTCAAAAATAAATATTTATTAATAAAATATTACACCGGACTTCAGTAGTGCCCTGCCGCCCCCCCCTAAATTGATCAATATTTGGCCACCCGGGGCAATTGTCCCCATTGCCCACTCCCTAAATATGGCCCTGTTGCCACCCATATTAATGTCTTTTTATTAAATGTATTTCAAAAAGTATATCCAATTAAATATTCTTGTTTGTTTCCATTTTTCGGGACTTAATTTGTTCTTTGAATTTATATATATTAAATGGGTATAACGTATGTCATGGTGTTATCGATTGCTAACTTTTTAAGAATAACTGCATTACTATTGGGTATATATTTTTCTTCAAATATCAATATTTTTATTAATTTAAAATTTATTTTTATTTTTAGCCTCTTGATAGATCACAAACTCCAGAACAAGAACTTCCTGAAGTACTAGAACATGTAATGGAGCCTGACAATCAATATGATGAAGTCTAGTTAGTTAACAACATTTTTTTTTTATGTTATTATTAATCATAAAATATATTACACCTATTTATTTGTATACAATATAGTGATGGTCAAGAGAGTATCTCAAGTGTTTCATCTCATAATGATGCAGATTCTGGTGATGAGAGAGGATCTTCACATTTTTCAGTTTCTGAAAACCATAACACAAATGCAGATGAAGAAAATAGAGATGGTACTTTAGATGTATCTAATGAAACTCCAAGAACAAGAGTTGTACCATTTATTATGTCACCAACACCTTTTAGTCCACCACCCGAATCTCCTCCAGATACTCCAGAAATACCAGTGACAAGAATTAACAATGATTTACTGGATGCAACTAGACCATTACCATTGATAATTAACACTGATGATAATCATAATACAGTTTTCAATAATCAGTAAGTAACTTACAGCTCATAATAATAATTAAAAACAAATGAAATACAAAAAAAGTGGACAAGTGGGTACCACTCTGCTGTACAGTAGTTGTCGAGTATGTCATTGTAATGGATGAGTTCAATGATAAATCAGCTTAAAAAGAGAAAAAAACATTGAAGGGCATTGAAAAAAATTGTATATATAATTTTTAGATTCTTCCGTTAGGTAGAGAATATTTTTAAAATTTGTAATCCTTAGCTATAAAAAATGAACATTTTATAAATTTTTAACTACAAAATAATTAGCAAATTATTGTGTATTTTAATTTGTTCTTGGTTTTATAAGTAATTTTTTTTATTAAATTTTTTTCAGTGACTCAGTATTACCACTTCCTGATTACACCATTCCTGGCCCATCTCACTTCAGACGTGTTGTACGTTCTGATATACTTAATAATGGTTCAATTAGTAGAACAATTGAAGTAGAATTAAATACTACAGAAAATGAGACAGTTAATAATTCAGTTAGAATTGATGAAATTGTTGATTCTGTTAATGGGGATAATAGTGAAACAATCTCGAGAATTCCTCATCCTACATTAATATGTGCAATGCATAGCAATAATCAGTAAGTTTTTTATTTAAACTTTAAATTGAGTACCCACAAAAGATAATAATGAAAATAATAATATCAAACTCTGACATTTTATCCCGCTGTGAATAAACAGAAAATAAAGTAATGTTGTGGATGTTCAATATTATTCTGCACAGAATATTTTATATACAGTATAACACCCTTTTATAATATATAAATAAATAAATAAATAACATACTACCTATATACTGAATAATTTTTAATAATGTTTATTTAAATTGTTTTAACTGTAGTTAAAGTATATATATATAAATATAATATTCGTTATTTTTAAAATTGCGTAGATCTAGAGCAACAGAAGAAACAGCACCATCACGTTTTGAAGAACATCCAGAAACATATGTGGACCTTAACGATCAGTTAATACGTTTATTTGAGTGTCCTGTATGTTTCGAACATATTGTCCCTCCCATTTTTCAATGCCTACTTGGACATTTGATTTGTAATAAATGTGTACTTATGTGTGAAAATTGTCCAACTTGTAGAAATCCGTTCAACTCAAAACGTAACCTATATATGGAAAAAGTGAATTACTTTTTATATTTTAACTGTAAAAAAAACATTCTCAATGATAATTTTTTTGTTATTTTAAGGTTGGTTATTTAGTCAAGTTTCCCTGTAGAAATGCTCTAACTGGGTGCAAGCAGCAAATGTTTGTTGGTCAAAAAGAAGTTCATGAGAAAGAATGTTCTTATAGACATTACCAATGTTTTTTCACTAATTGTGCTTGGAAAGGATATTATCCTGAATTGCACTCCCATATGATTAATAATCACAATAACTTCATTTTAACTGGATCAGAACAGGTGCAGTTTATTAAGCAATTATTAGAGAAAAAAGTTATAGATTATTAATATACATTTTTGGAATTTTATGTTTTACTAATTTCAATTTCAATTTATAGTCTCTTGATATTATGTTGCCCAATAATAATCAAACATACAAGTGGTTTTTATTATCTCATTGTGAATATTTTGCTGTAATCGTTCATTCATCTATACCACCTAGACGAGTAAAGATGTAAGGATTTTGTTTATTCAGTAGATAATTGAAAAAATATTTGTTCTCTATAATTTAAAAATAATTAAAAACTAAAAAGAAAGAATATGTAAACACTTGTTGTACTTTAAAAGTTATCGATTATTAATTTAATGTTTATTATTATTTTCAGCCAAGTAAATTTTATTGGGCCAGCAGTTAAAGCAAAAAAATTTAAATTTTCCGTACTGTTATCCCAGCATAAAGATCGTAGCGATATGTCTCAAAAGTTAATGTATGAGAGATTAACTCTTCCATATTCAGAAATATATGAGATGTCTAACAACAATGGTCTGAAAAAAGATATATTTTCTTTACCCGGTGAAGTGCTAGAGCCTTTTATAAAAAAAAGACGCCGTCGCCTACCAATAATTTTAAAAGTTGGTCCTGTATCTGGCTTGTGAATCTAGTATCTACTAATGAAAAACATGTTTTAATAAATGTGTGTAATGTATTTAATATAATATATATATATAATGTGTGTAACAGTAATTTTACTCTTGTATAAAGTATTTTATCATTAATATATTGTTTCTGTATATTTAGTAAAATAAAAGAATATAGAAGCTAAAAATGTTAAGTATGTAAAATATATTTTCATTGGAGAATGTGTTTAACATTTTTTCATTTTAAATTTAAAAACTAAATTGTTCATAAAAAAAAAATTTTATAAAAAGCTTATTAAATATGCGTTATAAATAATAGGATTGTGTTTTTAGTTTTTTACGTTATATTATTTTAAATTGTCTTAAATGATCTATACATAACTTTTTGTACATTAAGCATATTTTTTGTTACTATTTAAATCTGTACATGAAGACTTGAAAGAAAAAGGTATCACTGATCAGTACGATTTTATTATATGTTTACTAGTCGCGATACCAATTTTTTATGAGATGACTGAGGTCCAGGACTGATAGAGGATTCCCTGGTGAAGGCGGATTCAGATCTCATTGATGCAAGTTGGAGGGCTAAAAAAGGCCGGGCTTAAATAATCGAATTATATATAATATCATATTTTACACATTAATTATTATATTCCACTGACACTATATTAATTATTGATCTAATATCTTATGGTTATTCAACACATTTTAAATATTTTTTTAAAAGTTTTTTAGTTGAAAACGTGCTTTTACTTTACCTTATTCCAGTTTGATGTACTAATGTTTACTATATTCAAATGTCGTAAAATAATATTAAACATTTCTTACTTATTTTGTGGTTGTTATTAAAACACTCCATTATTATTCCCAATACACACAACTGCACAATGCAGAGACCGACAATTATTTATTATTCCATATCTACAGAGTAGTAGAGTACAGACTACAGTACACAGGTGCCTTAAATGCTGTGGTGTTTGTTAGTGACACTAATATATAGACAAATCTAGGCAATACTAGTATTTATAATCAATGGTGGCACTAAGCAAAATCTTAATTTACATTTGTTAAATGGACGTCCATGGTTATAACTCATAACATTGCTTAGATTTATATTTTTATCCAAAATGTTTGGAACCACTTAAACATTTATTACCTGAACATTGAGCAATATTAGTACTAGACTCTTTTCGTTTATATTACAATTTAAAAAGTGTACAAATGATTGACCATTTTAACTTCGGCCTTCTGAAGGCAAATTTACCCTATATACGTAGAATGCGCCCATAATTCATATTATATGATATTAGAAGCACAGAATAAAACTTAAAAGTGATTATACGTCTTATACTATTTTTCCAGATTATATTAAAATAAAATAATATAAATATTAATATATTTAAAGGTTTAAAAATTATTCTAATTTAATTTTAATAATATTATTAATATAATCTGTGCTATTTTCGTGAACAAATTCAAATTCTAACGTTCCGTTCATGAATATTTTATATCGGCTGCTAATTACATATTATCTTGTTGTACAAATGGTCATACTGTAAGTTATCACTAACAATATTTTTCTCTGTATTGTTGTTGTCGGTTTTGTTGTTTTGCTTTTGGTAGATTACTAATCATTAACTACTAAACTACTTGTAGATTACCAGTCAGTTAGACTTATTACTTCAACTGTCCAAATATAATTTTTATTTATTTTCATCTACCTTTGAACGGTATATATTTTTTAAAGTTGAACAGTAAAACATATAGCTTTGTATAATAACTTCATAATAAAAATGACGAAACCAAAAACTTTTCTTTCATTACTCATATTGTCCACAATATTCATACAAGGTGAGTGCTACACTACAGGGAGTGGCCCTTTGGTATTTTCTGTTGTTATTTCTTAAATTGGATTTTTAGATGTTTTAAATTTAAATGATTTATGTATCGTGTTATAGCAGTCTAATAGCAGTTTAAATAATCATTGAAAGAGTTAATTAAATTTATTTATTTGTTATTATTTTGTAGCTCAATCATTTTTATTATGCTACCAATGTGTTTCAACACATCCAGGTTGTGGCAAACCATTTAAGTGGTTGTGGCATAAAACAATTTTTTGTCCTGAAGAAGATGATATATGTGTAAAAGTCATTGAGAAAGTCGGAGGTAATTATTTGTAATATATACAATAAAATTATAAAAACATTTCATTAAAAGTGTTGATTTTTTCTTTGTTTATTTCAATATAAATTATTTAAAACCTAAACATCAAATTATTTACAGTTAATGAATATTACATTTTTTAATGTTTTTTTTTTTTTAATGTATTGCATTGAATAAGTTATTAGTGGTGAAGGTAAGGTCTGTTAAGACAATATCATAATTTCCTGTTTTTGACTTGAGTAATTTTATGGTAAAATCACTTACAACAAAAATTATGGAGTATAATAATTCTAAGGGCTTAACATATCATTTAAGTATATTATTGATAATTTATTTAAATTCCACTTGTAAAATAAAACCCTGGTACTAGTCTAATGACTCTAATGTATGATGTACTGTGTGTTATACTGGCTTTAGTTAGATTTACCAATTCATTATATCCACGCAATTGTAATGAAACTATTATTAAGATAACATTATGTTTATTTTAATAAAGGTCTTATATAGTTATATTATTAAAATGTGTTATGAAAAGTTTTGTCGCATAATAGTCGGGAATTTTTCTTTAGTTTAATCACAACTATTGTTGTAGTTGATAGGCTGAAATTAGGTAAAATAATACTTTTGTGTGATTTTATTATTTATTATTTTTATTTATGGCTAAAAAAATGTTGATTTATGTATACAACACTCAAACTAGTTTGATCGTTTTTTTAAATAAATACATTTATTAGGAAATGATGAGTAGTATGCTATATAAGAATCTGTACATTTATTTATTTATGCTTAATACTGCTTAAAAATGCTGTAAAAACCAATAATATTAGTCCAAAATCATAAAAAAACATACTATAGGTAACTCTGCATGAATGCGTTTTGTCTATATACTTGGGTGGGGTCGAAAATAAATAAACCCACTAACAATCATAATATACTAAGTCTCTAAGATTTTATTAAATTGTATAAGATCTTATTTATATTTTATAATATGAATAGGTTAGGTTATATGATAACTCTAACCTAATGTCTGAACATAAAAACATTGTTAGAATAAATTTATATACTCCATTCACCAAAAAAAGGAGCCTTGGTGGTTGTTGGTGTGCATGGCTTAACCACACAGATGGTTGACTCAGTGGGGTGACAAACGTGTGTTGCTTTACCTTCATTAAAAAATTAAAAATAAATTGCTTAATTTGCTTTTGAATATTAATTATTTTCAATTTGGTTTCTAATTTCACTTAATTTTCCTGTCATAGTGGAACAGCTGTCATAGGTTTGACTGTCCATTTTTGATAGATCAAGTCTAAATTTGATGAGAGTGGACAGAATTTGGTCATACATAGTTTCTGTGTTCAAATTTTGCAGTGGTAATTTAAAATAGTGTCTCCTGTGTCTACAGCATTATGCAATTTTTAAGATTATTTGCAGTTTTTATTTGTAGGTTTTGGTTGGTCACAACTATCAGGGAGCACGAACAATGATATAAAGAATTTTGTTTTGAAACATTTGAATAGGACAAATTTTTGATGGTTTAGTTGATTTGTATTGACAAACCATATGATCAGAGTAGTCTAGTGATGGTTTTGTACAGGAGGATTTTTGAGTTTGGAATGTAAGAGAGATGGAAAAAGTACAAAATTTGAAGTTTAATATTGGCTATTTAATCCCATTTTTATTTTGATTTAAAGTAGGGCCCCGAGTTAGCTGTTTGTCTTGTAAAATACCAAGATACTTTTTTGTTGGATACAAAAATTGGTTACATTGTTTAAGGTTACACTATTGAGGGACATATATCACGGTAAAGGAAGAAAGTGATATAAGTTGACATGCTCTCATTTATTTGATCAACTAGTTTTTGCACCCAGCTCTAATGAGGCCGGTGTGATAATGCAAATTATGTGCAGCTGTAGAGATAAAATTGCATGTGGATTTTATGGTGTTCGGACAAAATCCCGCAACCAAAATCCCGCCTGACGAAATGCCGCCACCAAAATCACGTCTGGACAAAATCCCGCCCGAACGAAATCCCGCCGGGTAAAATCCCGCAAAAAAACGTATTGTACGTAAATTCATTATAACGTAATTCGTTAAACTGTTTCAAAAGTTGTCTACTGCTGATCTGTATTGGTTATTGTTGTTATTTATAAAAGTATATCATAATATATATGCGGAACTGGTAATGCGTTATCGCTTATCGCTTGAACGATAATTAGGAAATCCGTATACGGTATAGCCATATAGGTATATATATATAATATATATACGCAATTAACTGACGCGCGTGTACGATCTATTGTACTTCATCTCCGAATTTACGATATTAGTATACTTCTGACATTCGTAACATCAAATTAATAAATCAGTCTACAGAAACCACCAAAAAATGATAAAACAATATGGAAATGCGTGGAAAGCAAAAATGTTATGTGTCGCGCGAGAGTCCACACTAATGGTGAAGAAATTACGAAAGTTATGAATGTGCATTCCCACCCACCTGATCCAGCCAAAATTAGTGGTAATCGAATTTTTTCTAAATTGAAACAGTTATCTATGGATGTAGGATTATCAACTCATACTGTAGTCGCAAATGTTTGCCAAGACATTACACCAGGAATTTCTAGTGTATTACCCAGTATCAGTTCTTTAAAACATAATGTACGGCGATATAGGGTATGCTTAGAAACTTCCCTCTCTAATCCATCTTCCCTAGAAAACTTAATAATACCGGAAAAATACTTACTGACAGCGGGGAAAAAACCGTTTATGTTCTATGACAGTGGAAAGGAAGATCCTCAACGATTACTGATTTTTTCTACCAAAGAAAATTTAGAACTCCTCACAACTTGTGATCATTGGTATGCTGACGGAACATTCTCCTCTTCCCGGCCACTATTCTCACAAATTTATACAAAACAATTCAATGAACTTTTTGCGGTATTTCGTCCGAGCGGGATGCCGTCCGACGGGATTTTGTCCAAACGCGATTTAGGCGGCGGGATTTCGTCCGGCGGAATATTGCTGGCGGGATTTTGTCCTAGACTCGGATTTTATAGCTATGTTAGGTTGCTATTAGTATGTCAGGCCTCAGGGGTTTGTGGATGTATGCTTTATAGTTTATAGGTATCTTAAATGTCAAGTGTAGATCTAAAAGAGAAAACCAATATTGAGTTTCATCCTCTTAAGATTAGATGTCATTGTCACATTTTTATTAAACAATATTTAATTTTTATAAAATTAAATTTTAACAATAAGTTTATAATATTAACTTTTATTTAAAATTTTTTAGCTGAAGAACGTATTACTCGTGATTGTTTGAGTTCATTAAAAGGTTTTCGAACAGATATTCCAGCCGACAAGTATGAGGGTTGCAGAAGAAGTTCTAAGGATGTTAAACTAGGCCATTATGTGAATAATTCAATACCTGAATTGGATATCAAACGGTATATTTTTGAAATAAACGTAAATTATTACATTTTAATTATTGTAAATATTTACAGAGACTATTACGATTCAACTACCTGGTGCTTTTGCTATTTTGATCATTGGTGTAACTCAGCTAACATGTCTACATCTTCCAATTTGCTTATAGTGTTGATAAGTATATTTTTTTTTGTTCGCAATATTGATCAATAATTATTTTTTTACGAACATAAATTTAATATAAAAGACTTATGTTCATTATTTGTGCCTAAAAATCAAACACTGATTTAGATTTTTGGTTTTATTATTTACAAATAATTTAAAATATTGTTGATAATGATATTTTTTTTGGAAATATTTTTGTATTCAACCATATTGTAAAATTAGTATACATTTACTATAATTTATATAATGTATATTTAATGATGATAACTAGAAGAACAATATTGTGATCACAGATTGTTGTTTAACAATTTATAATTATTATAGCACTTTAACCAAATAGTTTTATAATGATAAATCATTCATTAAATTATTCATGTTTAAGGGTATAATTTAAAACACCAAACATTTAATTCTCATATCCGTCCAAATGTGTTTGGTCTTTTGTTATACAACTTTGTTTTAATAGTTAATTGATACATTATATTTTCTAAGTGCGACTGTCTTAAATTATAATTTAGTTAAGGTTATTCTTTAAAATTACCGAATCCGTCCATTTTATACTATTTTTTTTATTAAAACCAACAATCATTTATACATTTTTTGTTTATTTTTTCTGAAATAAAGCGTTTTATATTGTTAAAAAGTATTAAAGTATTTTGTAATTTATAGATCCAAT
Source organism: Myzus persicae (assembly GCF_001856785.1). Classification (NCBI taxonomy): domain Eukaryota; kingdom Metazoa; phylum Arthropoda; class Insecta; order Hemiptera; family Aphididae; genus Myzus; species Myzus persicae. Next base: position 111,294 of record NW_019103893.1, read on the forward strand.
CCATCTATCGTAATAAAGAGAAACTATTTTTGTAGTTAGAGGTGCTTAATTAAAAAAAAATTAACACATTTACTAAATTTTTTTTCTAAGCACCATGATTACATAAATAGTAGTCAAATAAAATACTAATTCATACAAAGTGATTAATTTATTACTTTAACAGTTAAATCATAACAAGTTTGATTGTCCTATGATGCTTAGAAGGAATAAATACATACAGTTAAAAAAAATCAAGTTCATTAAATTTTTTTTTAAAACTACACCTAGCTTAACATTCTGAGCTTAGAATACAAGTTGATAGATCAAAATTACTTTAAAAATGATATTTAAAATAGGGCTTTCTATTAAAAAAATTAAGTTGTGTTGTGCATGAGTTTAACGAATTTTGAGTTCTAGAAATTTATGATCCATTAGTTTAGTTGAGTGACCCACAAACAGAATTGAAAATTATTTACAGAGTAATGAGTTATAAAGTGCACCCTGTTCCCGTGGATACACGGTGTATGTATTCTATTTTTGCCTTTTGGTACTTAAAGTTACACCTTTTCAAATCATTATCATTTTTCTTTTCTTATTACTGTATTCAAGGCATTATGTATTTTTTAAGTATTAGTTAATATTTATTACTAAGCTGCCTATGTAACATTGCAATTACTTTAACTATAGACTACACACAATTTTAACTTATGCATTTTTATTTTTGAAACTTGAAATTTTTTACTTTTTTTATTTTATGTGTTAAATTAGTTTTGCATAAAGTATTGTATTTTAGAGCAGTTTCTTTTCTCCTAGCGTAATAATTATTTCACTATTTTATAAATAGGTGGACAAGCTTTTTTGTGTGAATAATTTCGATTTTATAAATATTGTAAAACTAATTCATATTGTTAATTATTATCAAGGGAAACCAATAACAATAACATGTGAATTATGAATACTTACTTCAGTGGACAGTGGTCAGAGTTTCATAGTTATAATATACTAATATATTATATTATTATGTATACTCAATTCAAAATAAAAACGTGTTTTGCACAGACCAGTTTTTGTCATTGACAGTCAGGCAATGGGTGTCTGTGACATTCTGACAAGTCTATGTTGAAGCTATGATCCTACGCACAAGTCATCTATCTTGTGCAATCTTATTTTGAACAGAGTACCTATGTCAATCAAGTGTTTAAGTACCAACTCTCAAATAATTTGAAAAATGAAACTTTCAATTAGTACGGGTAGTAAGACATTGTAATATTGTCATTTATCATTAATTGATGGTGATAGTATAATGTAACCATTCTAAATTGTAAATAAAATTAAAAAATAATATTAAACAATTTCAATTACCTAAATGTTTAATATTCTTCTCATTGTTGTGGGTATATTTAACCTACTTACTTCTGAAAAAGCTAATATTATATTATATAAAATATATTTCGATTATATTGGGTTGGGAGCGATAAGCAGGGCCTCTGAAATATTGTGTATACATTAAAAACTGGTGTAATTGTGCGATTATTATTTATGTCCCCCCATCACACATTTGTTTGCACAAATGTTCGCGCGAATGCCTTATCCTCCTTATCCGCCGCACACACCACACATTTAAATTTAGTGTGTGTGTGTTTGCGTGTGAACTATGCTTCCGTGTTAACGACAATAGGAGTAGTTGTATTTGTATGTGTTATTAATTGTGCTCATGGTATAAGAAATTTAGTAATCGACAATGTGTTTGTATAACAGTGTATACTTGCAATGGATACGGCGGCCACTTGTAAGTATTATATGACAAAGTTACTCGGTATTAGTCCTCCCAAACCGAATTGTGTGTACGATGTACGTTCAGGCAATGTCCGTGATCGTGAGCAAAAATCGTTGTTTCGCGTTTTCTACCGATCGAATGACCGACGCCGAAAACATCGTCACAGAGCAGCTAAAACACAAGAATCGTACGTTCCTTCTATGCATGCAGACGAAGTTGGTGCCAAAATAGGTGATGGCAGTGTACTGGAAGAGGACACGGTCGAGGATATTGAAAAGAAGTTCCAAGGATTTCGGAACGTGTTTGAAAAATGCAAGGTAAAGAAAAAGAAACCGCGTCTGTTCAACGTCAGTTCGGGATTGCGATTCACACTTGTTGCTAATTCCATGTTCATAGACAATCAAAAAAAAGCAGACGAAACTAAAGATATTGACACCGAAAAAGGTACCATTGGAGAGGACTATGCTGAGGAGGAGGAAGAAGATGAGGATAACGATGTAGAAGAAGAAAACGATAATAATGAAAACAGTTGTGTAGCTGGTAAAGATAATGTAGCAATCGCGCAAAAAGAAGCAGTCGTTAATGGTTTAAATGAAGAGGCTTTTTCCGAATCCAAATGTCCAAAAGATGTTGCAGATAAAGTGAATTCATGGATCGACAGTTCCGTTAAGCAGACGGACGCATATTCAGAAGAGGAAAGCCTATATGTCGACGATGAGGTAAACTTTTATGATAAAAATATTGCATTGTAATAGAATAAATTATTAACTTAATTACATAGTAGGCAGCAGTGTGCTATAGCCTTGTGTCTGTCACTGACTTTTGGAGCAGTAAAAATGCTTAAATTTTCAGCTTCAATATCTTTTACGGTAGGAAAATGAATCTAGTTGGTATTTTAGGGGGGTCAAAATAGTGATGGATCTTTTTAATCAACTTAAATCATAACTAAAAAATCGATCCAATAAATCTATTCAGAAATTGGTATACAACAAAAACAAATAAAAAAATGAGGCCGTGTTGGGTGTTCAAATATTCTTAATTGTGAATCGATCTTCCGTATTTTTATTCTGTAAATGTAAACACGGTGAAAAAGAAATTTAAGATATTGAAAAGGTGAACTCTGAAGACTGAACTACTGATTACTGAAGCCTGAAAAAAACTGGTGGTATCACGGGCCTAAAAAACTAAGTAGGTATATTTTATGATATTATTGTAATTTATTTTACTATTAGGCATTAGTACCACAGCAGTAGGTTAAATTCATTTTTGTCGAAAAAATTGCTTTGAAAATATCATCGTGTGTGTAAAATTTAATAATATACTATTTAAAGTTTCAAGTATCCTTGAATAATATTATAAAATTACAACGAAATAGGTAGATAACTATAAAATCCTTATTCTTGGTTTTAGTATGTAATTTTTTCCAAATTGTAACTTAAAATGTTTTTTAAAAACTGTGTTCATATATTTTTTAAGTTGTATGGTTACAGTATGTATACCATTTATGAGAATTCTTGTTTTAAATTTTCAATCATTACCTATAAAAATTGAACATTTTATAATTTTTTAATTACAAAATAATTTGAAAACGTTCGAGATTTAGATAAATTTAGTCAGCATTTGAATTTGAAATACTTATAAAAAAAATCGTGCCTATTTATTTTTAATATTTATCGACTGATATTTTAACAACTTAGGAACCTTGCATTACAAATTAAAATGTCTACAAATAACTCAAAACAAACCAAAATATTTTGAAAATGTTATCGTATATAGAATATGATAAGATAAACTTTCATGAAAATTTCAAGTACCTACCTACGGTTAATAAAGGTGAGTAATTTTTCAGTAAGAACAAAATAAGGAAATCGTCGTTTGAGATTTTTTTAATTTACTGGTGAATATCCAATGTCTAACTTCAATATTTTTAAAAAAATTATTTTTCTTTTCAGTAAACTATTTTTTTTGTTTAAAAATTAGGTAGAAAAACTTAAGAAAATCTTGAATACAAATTTAGAATCTTAGATTTACATAGAACATTTTTTATAAATTTTTAACTCGAAATAGTTTTTTAATTTTCTTGATTTTGATGAATTTTGTCAACATTTCAACTCCCGGAGCTCATGGAAAAAACTATTGTAGATTTATGCTCAACTTTTTTTTAATTTCCACAGACAACAACTTATGACTCTATGAAGGTTTTTGACATAGCAAAAAATTTTTTATCGACAAATAATTTTAAAAGAACTGATAAAATACAAAATTTTCTTATGCCTATAAATAGCTCAAAAAGAATCACAATGTTTCGATAATTTAGTGAACATTTCGAATATATGCAATAATTTTTTACAGCTATCCTAAAACACAAAATCCATTTTTCGATACCTGGTTTTTCATAAAAATGTCTGTTTTCCATAATTTTTCGCTTGTTTTTCCTGACACTTTTGAAAACTATTAGGAATTTTTCACTTTTGATCCCCCAAATCGAAACATTTTTATTGTACCAAAAATGTATGACATAAAAAAAACCAATACGAAACCCCATATAAGTTGTAATTTTACTAATTTAAAATATATTTAAAGTATAAGCAGGTAAGATTTTATTTATTATAATTTTAAGTTAAAATGTTGAAAGAATCGTCAAAATCATGAACATTTGAAAATTATTTTGGTGTTAAAAATGTGTTAAATGTTTGATTCTTATAGTTATGGCTAGAAAATTCAATACAAGGTTCTTCATATTTAATTTATTCTAAAATACCCCAAATAAATTTGTCGAATTGGTCAAAAAATGGTTCTTATTGGAAATTTACTTATTTTTTCCCCCTTCTGAAGTATTTACTCACTAGATCCAATTTGCTACCAAAAACCTCCTTCTAAGTTGAAGATTGATGCATTTTTACTGTTGTTATGGTAATTGATGATAGAAATAAAGAAAAAAAATACATTATTATAAAATTATTATATTCATCACTCATTAATCATTCTTTCAATTCATAATTTGAAATTAATTCAAAATTGTTAAAAACTTACTGGGTATCAAGTAAGTATACTCTGTGACCAAATTTTATCGAATATCTCGTTCAGTCAATGAAGCGGACAAAAAATTGATCATTTTAGACAAAAAAAAAAATATTATATTCGAATAGCGCACGACGACACGTTGTTGACATAATATGTGTGCACGCGCGGTAGTGCGGCGAGTGCCCCGTTATTTCTTTACACTACAGTCACGCACACTATAATGAGATCACTTATTACTACGCGCACATTCATACGACATGCATGCATGAAGTAAAAATCCTGTATTGAACTCCTCCAAAACGATCGACATTAAATCTTCTTAGTTTAATATTTATTTTATTTTTAATATTTGAATGATACAAATAATTAAACATTAATTTTGAAAAAAAAACTATCAACTATATTGTGGAAAATGATTTTTATTAATAACTGTTGACATATTATGTTTGGTTAATTAATTATTTTATTTATTTATTTAAAACAATTAAAACTACCTTAACAGTACACAGTATAATGTATTATCTTCATTACTAAGAACAGTAAGAACAGTAAATCATGAAAATCCAACTGACAGCAAAATATTGTGTTACGTTTTACGTAATACGTATTATGTTAATGTTTTAGATTGTTAACATTTAAATAGAAACTGAAGTAAATTTGTGCGAGTCTATTATTCCTATACTACAGGGTTAGTCGCGCTAAGTCCCCTAAATACATCTAAACGGACATCAGTAGGAAATAATTATTATTTATTAATTATTATACTTCGGGAAATAGTATTGCGTGTTTGCGTATGAGCATTTAAAAAATAATAATTGTTATAGGACGTGAATTGACTATATAGTGTATTGCGGGTGATCATTGTTGTGGTGTGCGTGCAATTTCCACGGGCGGAATATTATCGACCCGCATGGATGCCCACTCTTTCCGCAGTAGAATTGCTGTGCGGGGCGCTTGCGTTGTCTCAGAATGACGCGTCGAGACCAATTGCAGACTGCAGACACCGCAATAGTGTGGTTTTAAATTTTTCCTTTTATTTTATTTTAATTAAAAGTGTTGGCCACGATTTGAGATATCTTAAAATATATACATTTTAAATCGTGGCGTTAGCCGATGGGGCTGCGATATGAGATTTTGACCATGTCGACAACTACAGCTCAACAACGAACAAAGTTGAGACGTTGATGGAGGGAAAACAATTTTATTCTATAGAAATTTTAGATACATATTACTTATCATGCAATTTGTATGACAAAAATAATGTGAAACCAAGTTCTTAAAAGTTTTTGGATTATTTTCGTACGTCTATGATTATAAATCCATTTATTCTAAATTACCTGTTGTTTCTCTGCCTTGCTTTTACAGACGATATTATCTATTAGTATTATTAGTATTATGTATAAATTGTGCCCAAATTAATTTCAATTTTTTCAAATTTCTGTAAAAACAACTTATTAAGTATATTCTATTATATTATCGAACACCGTCAAATGCCAACCGTGATTTTAAATTTAAGTTCAGTAAATAACGTTATCATTTTCAAATGTCTTACTTTTTTTTTAAATGACATCAAGTATTTTTAATTCTTTATTCCAAAGTATAATATTTTTCGGAGTACTTTAATACATAAAAATCGTATTTTGGACGAGTAGTTTATGAGTAATAAGTATTTAAGGCTTAGATGTGCGAGAGGGAGAGAAACAGAGGTACCCCACAATACCTATATGTTGGTACATTTCTCCACTAATTTAATAAGCTACTTGTCCAAAATTTTATTTTCATAAATTGAAATACTCCAAATAATATTCTGCTTTGGAATATGAAATTAAAAATTTTGTTATTCAAAAGGGTAAAACGCTTTTAAAAAAAAAAACTAAAAAATATTTTGACTTAAAATTGTGTAAAGGAATTTTTAAAAAACATTAATGTTTTCTTAAAAAATGATTACTGAGTGTCTTATGTTAAAGGTAACACCTCGTATCCAAAATATTGCTGTTAAAATGTAAAACAAGTGTTATTTAGTTTATTAAGTAAATATAAAAATCATTTATTGAACAATTATTACAAGTTACAACATGTATTCAGTATTAATCACCTGATAACCTTTTTTATACTATATTTTGTTTTCGTATAATATACCTACCTGATGGCTAATATAATATAATATTATTTTCAACTAGTACTTAATAGGGTGTAACACCGGCATGTGTTGACTCCATCTAACAATAGTACTTAATATTGCAAATTTATGCACAGCAGATCATGGGTGGCTTCGTTGTCTAAAAAGTAGAGTGAATTGACCTATTATAAAACTTGAATATAAGAACATATAATCTGTGCTTATGTTTGGGTTTTTTACGATGGTTCAATTTTTTAGCAAGTTTTATGTACATAATATAGTGTAAATTAAAAATGCTCATAACTCACTTAAAAACTGAATTATTGTAATGAACCCATCACATACAAACACAGATAAAGTTCTTACCACGAAGTTTTGTAAGAAGTCGTCACCTTATTTTTTAAATTAACTAAGCTATACGTGATCTGCTGAGTGTAAATTTGCAATGTTACACATTTGTAAGACGCAGATAACAAATGCCAATGTTACGTCCTCTTAAGATATAGTATACTACACGTTGGAACAAATTCTAAGACCTCAGACATTTGTTGACATAGAAGTTTTGAATCCTGCAGAATAGAGCGATGAATTGCATATAGAATGATTTTTTTTTTTGCAGACGACTGCACTTTTATGCAAGCAGAACCATACATCGTTATACTGTCTAATTATAGAATTTAAATGTTCCAATCTTATACTTTGAGTGTGATTTCTGGTAAAAAATTGGATCTAATTAGTTTAGGTAAGGTACTTTGGGTCGTTGAATAAATTCCATTTTAAAGCTTTATAAAATAATATGATGAAACCAAAAAAAAAAAAAAAATACACAAAAACGGGAATATTTAAGCAACACTAGTTTTCAATAAAATTCGTTTTGTTTTGTTTTTTTGTAGGTAATTCAAAAATGAATAAAAGTGGAAACTTAATATTTTCACCAAATATTTTGGATCTTTTTGAGCTGTCATTCAAAGACTGGATTTTTTTTAAATTGTTTGATATTATGATACAGTTTTGTTTGTAATTAAAAATCTTAAAAATTCAATAGATTCAAGGTTTTTTATAAATTGGTACAGAGATTAAAAAAAAAATTAAAATAAAATACCTATATAGTAATAATATATGCATTTAATGCTTACATTTTATTAAGTTCGCCCAAATAACAACTATTTGCAAATAATATTGCTGCTATAAGCTTTGTACTATACTGAATATTATTTAAATAATTTGTAATGTTTGGAAACTTGTTTATGTAGTGTGGTACATATTTTACGTACACATTTGTATTTAAAAATTGTCTGTAATAAATTCGTACAGTAGGTAAATAGGTACTTTGAATTATTGAATATAATCAATTTAATATTATCAAATAATTGCACCTACGCCCTACATGGCTATAATACACTAAAATATACTATTTTATCCGCTCTTATCAAATTATGTTTATATTTTGAAGGGAATATAATTCAGTTTTAAAGGACAAATATTGGTAGATTTGGCTTGATAAATTGTAACACGTAACAACAACTCACTCGTTTCTGTAGTAATTATAATATGTAAAAAAGTAAAAAAACACTCGACATTTAATTTTTTGTGTTTGTTAATTTAATTATTACATCATACATTCGTACCTACCTAATTTTAATTTTATCTGCTTTACCCTCATATTTAGTACGTTCCTACCAACTTGTAAAATTTTATCTAATTATCTGTTATTGTCTTGAAGTTTTTTTAAACTATTTTTACTTGATTTTTATTATTTTGATAAATATTTAGAATTAAGTTATTAATTAAATAAGTTCTAAATTCAAAAGTTATCATAAAATAATATGAGGATAAAATCAAGTGTTTTTAAAAATGTAGACTCAACAAAAATTAGGATGCAATATATTTTATAAAAGGACCGATAGTTCAATACATAGAAATAATATTATTATAAGACATTTTATAGTTTTTATTCTATTCTATTACTTAATATATATTTGTCACGGAGAACTTTGTTACTGATAGTACCGACTACCGACGCATGATTTCCCGGCTGTTCCTATTTTCATTATTTACCTACTTCTAAGTAGGTTGTAGGTACCTAATGTAGCTTATTACGTGACTGCGATTTAAACCATTTTGGAGCATTGATTGCCACAAAGAATGAAAAGTAAAAACTATAGCTAATAGTAAGTGCACAAGATATTCATTGTAAAAGCAAATATGGCACTTATGTTAAAAAAAAAAAAACAAATAAAATGTTAATTTATCTTGAGAACTAATTATTAGAACAATTTAAATCACTGCAAAATGTAACTTAATAAAGCATAAGCATTACCTTTAAAGGTATATTTTATTTAAATTTAAAATGTTTGCATTTTCATAAAAAAATGTACATAATAGGTACTAAATTATTACTCATAAACATTGCTTATAAAATTGTCGTTATACTCGGGACAAAAAAAAAGTTAGAAAACGTAGTAAGTACGACAAGACTTTTACTTATTATAGTTGAGAAATGTAAATCGTATATCTATCTGTGTTGCACATTTGCATTTGTTTTTTATCGTATTTTTAAAAGCACGTTTTCACATTATTTCGAGAACGCGGGCGCTCGGCTTCGTACGGCAAATGGCAATTCGGCACCAATATAATCTCCCTATCAAACGGTCAGTCCGTCTGTCGGCCGCAGCGCCATCTGTGCGTATCGCTTTTGACGACTCGGTACAATAGTGGTGACGCCAGTGATGACGGTAGCGGGAACGGTGGCGGAGGTGTGGAACATGGCTGGGAAATCGATTTCGCCCCCGCCCATGCACAGGAATAGCGCGCGCGGCGAAAAACCATCTACACGGTTTTCACAGTGCGCGCCACCACATTATCATACGTATATGCGGCCTTACCGCGCGCAACCGAACTGTACGGACCAATGACAGCGGGGTGTTTCCCCGAAAAGTCTCTCCGTGCCCAGTGTCATAAAGCTCACCGAGTAGCAACAAGCCCAGTTCTGTAGTTGTAATTACTATTTTTTAAATTTATTTTCACTACTAGTATAACATTATATTTTCAAAGTCGGTTTCGTAATCTACGTTTTTTTTTTTTTTTTATATATAATATATATACGCATAATTAAAATCAAAGTTTTTCCATTAAACGTGCAGTGCAATAATAATTGTTAAACACACTATACTGTCGTCGTCGTCGTCGCCGTCGCCGCCGCCGCCACCCTGCAACTGGGTGATAGCACTGCCCTGCAGTCGTCATTGTACGCTGACAATAATCGCGGTTGTCTCAAACAATCAGTATGTTGTTGTTAATAATAATAGTAATTTTTTTTTGTCGTTGTCTTGTTTCCCTACCATTTTACTTCGCTCTATAATTTCAACCCCGTGCAACGGATACAAGTGTCGATCAATGGGGGTACGCGTTGTTTTTCATGTGGTTTCATTGTAGGCCACCGCGTATACAGTTAAAGCAAATACTCGTATAGGTCCGCGTGTACGGCGCGATAGTGTGCCATGGGCACACTATTGATTGCTGCCACTAGCTCCCCATTACTACACCATAACACTATGCCGCCTGGTAGATAAATGTGTGTGTGTGTGTGTGTGTGTGTGCAATAGCTATAACTTTAAAGCCTACAACTGTAGCGTTTATTACACGGTAAAAAAGTGGCGGTTATTTATTCCTCCCCCCCACAATTTTTTTAAAAATGTAATTGCGTCTGCCCCCACTATTTCGGTTCCAATGGTGCTATGAGCGTTGTACACCTATAGCTAAGTGCAGGCAGTGTGTCGTGTGATTCGTGATTCATGTGCAAAGAGATCAGACTGTTGAAAATAAATCAATTTTTTTGCACATCCGTGTAGTTTTACTAAAGTCTATTACTCTCTTGTGAAAATATGTGTGGTTGTCTGTTGACATTTTAGTTTGTGTGATTTTGTATGCATTTCGTGATGTAAGTACCTATGCATTTTCGTTATTACCCCTTTTCTAATTATTAGTCTTTGTGATTAATTAAAAATACAAGTGTCGTAGTTTTATTATAACTTTAATTTATCCACTGTCGTCATGATTCTATTATTTTTTTTATGTTTTGAGGTTTGAGCTATTAAACAAAGTATACGAATTGTTTGAAATGAAAATATCATAACTTCTTGTGTATATATATTCTTATAACACACGCAATCCACATAGGCTAGCCCGGCCTAAAATTCCAATGATCTATAATTATTAACAAATAAATAATTTTATTTATCAATAATCATAGCAAACTTTAATTTTAAAATTACCATCCAAATATATAACGACATCAAGGAAGGTAGACGGTTCATTAAATAGATACCTACCTATGTCTTATGGGTTATAATCATTATATGAGAATATATTTTATAATTAAGTAACCTATTGAATATTGATATATTTATCGATATAATTTGATATAAATAGTTTCTTTTATTTACATGCATTTACAGTATAGAGATCATACATTTTTATGGTTAGGTGCATCTGGGCTCATCCTACTTCAACTTTAAATGCTTATAAATCTGATTAAACATTTCCAATTTACATTCCGTATTTGTTAAATACCTACATCAACATTTTTAGAAGGTTATACTGCTTTAGATAATGAAAGTAAAGATATAGGTTAGAACTTATAAATCATGGGTTACCTAATAGAGCCATTGATATAAGGGAGAAGAAAACAAGGTCAAATGTCAATACTGAGCATATCACTAGAATTACAATAGATCGGATTTTAGATTTGTTAAAAATAAATGTTAAATCGTAATGAGTGTTCACCTATAGATATTTAATAAAGTAGAAAGTAGTATTTATTCACCTCCTAAAAAACGAACATACTTAGTTTAATTTGAAATATTTTTACATTTTTTTAAAAATAAAAATATGTTGTTTTCAATTCTCATTACGTAAAGGTTAGGTTAGGTAACTTGTAACTTGAATTGGTATGAATTACCTATCTTTTATTGTTTGGATTCGTATATAGTTTTAATTTTTTTATACTTTCACTCTATAATACCTACATACCTATAAGGTTATGGACAAAATAATTTTTAAACAACCATACCGAATGTCCGAATAACCCCAACTAATAAAAAGGGAAAAACTAAGGAAATAGTTCTGCTATGTAGTAAGTTTCTAATGCACTTCGTCATTGAATAGCCAATAGTCCACTAATGGATGTATTAAATTTGAACGGAAGAGGGTTAGCCTCTATTTCTAAGGATATTTTATAATTTTTTTATATTACTAGGTAATTAGTAATTATTTTTGGCAATTTATTTTAATAATTATCGGTATTTCGGTAAGTTGCACTAATTTTTCCAAGGCAATTGCATATATTATACAATTACTATTATAATACTATATCGTTCATATTATATTATTATTTCTAATATTATGTTAATCATATTTTAGTATACTAGGTAATTCATTATTCTCATTTATGACTTACTGTAAATATAAAGGTGTAAATAATTTGGCAGACTCGTAGTTTAAATATCTTGAAATTAATCATAACTAAATAATGTTTTTATGTTCAAAAATTTTAATATAAATGTTTAGGTGAAAATTACATGTCTATATGGTTATTCTTTTATGAATTACGTTCAGCAAAAACAAAATCAATTTCGTTAAAAATTGGCATTTTGTAGATATTTCATTGTTTTTGTAATTTTTTTTTTTTTGTTTTTCCATATTTATTTTAAAAACTATTGGAAAATGTTTACTTTCGACCGCCCAAAGTTCAAACTTGATTCAATTTGCTACCATGAAAACCATCAATATTGAAGATTGAAGCATTTTTTTTCTGATATAAAAAGTGTTTTCACACTCATAAAAAAACAGATATTGTAAAACCTATACATTCATTGCTCCATTCACAATCTAAATATTAATCTAAAATGTTGGAGCTCAATAATATCTGAGGTCTTCTTATTTTTTCCCAAAATATGTTTCAAGTATCATTTTAAATTATGCCAATGAAAACAAAATATATAGTAAAAATAGTTATCCATATGATCATGTTACATGTTGTATAATACCTATATAAATGTGAAATTGAGTTTTGCTGTTTGCAACAGCTAATCTTTGAAACTACTGGACCGATATCAATAAAAGTTATTATCATAATATAATATTCGTTGGGGACTTGGGGAGTCGGGAAGTGTCTTAGACTAAGGACTTCTTTTGCCTCGGAATTCAGGGTGGTTCAAACGTACATTTTACGAATACAAAAATTTATACTTCCGGTTTCCAATGGATAAACGGATGAAAAACAGATAAGTACTTATTAGGCATTAATTATTTTGGTGATCACGGGAAACAAGGCCTTCTGAAAATATCATTATATTCGTTTATTATTCTCATGTTGAAAATGGTATTTTAAATTGTTGTCTTGGGTTGGCCCTGGAAATTAGAATCAGTTCTCTAATCGATATGCGGTTTTTTTTATAAAAGTTTAGTGCAAACTATGGAAAAGATTGAACTTGAATCCCTAGAAAATTTTACTGATAAATTGGAATACACAAGTGACACTCTCTGTTGGATTTATAAAGCGACTTTTTATAAAAAAAAAAACATTTGAAGTACAGACTCAACGGCGTATCGTGTTAAAAAAAAACTGCAGTGTGTCTACATTTGTTAATTTTTATTTTTCTTCCTTCTTAAATTTCTTAATTTGTTGTTGAGGTACACCTAAATTGATTTTCTCACGAAGTTGTTGCACTTTAACTGAAATACACCAACCATTGTACCGTCGTATCCAATTCGCCGTTGCCAGATTTCCCATAATTTATCGGTCATATTTGTCCACAAAACGTGGTACCTACACCGACACCGGAGACACCGACGTCACCGACATACCCTTTAACATTCAAAATTATACTCTGTATTTACTCGCAGGTCGTATTTTATAATAATATTGTTCATTTTTTTAAAGATGAAGGTGGGTAGTACAGACAGTATATACATTGGTACGTGATGTTATAAGTCATGAGTGCTATCTTGTATGTGTTCTCTTACGGCAACATTGTAGGATTGCAGCAGTATGCGTGAATATGCTTTACCTGGAATTAGTCTAAACGCATTAACAAACTATTAATATTTCTATAAAATATGCACTTATATTTTTAAATTATTATCATACATTATACATTTCTTCAATTATATATATAATTGAAATACCTTTAACCAGTGGTGTACACTCGTGGGAGGGGAGAGGAGTGGTTTTGGGTGTTCAAAAAACACCCCCTTGGTATTTTTGTACTATATGACTATTGTATAGATGTATAAAAATAAATACAATTTAAAAAATATTTTGATACATAAAAATATCATTTTTTATATAAATGGTGACCTATCTGTACAATGTTTTTTTAATTTTAAATTATAGAATGTATTATATGCTGTAGAAATGGGGCCTAAATAAGTGGCGCGGTGGTTGGCCGCAGTCACTAATGCGCGCCGCGGTCAACCATCGTTTGCCATCGCTGGCTCCCCGGATGGGTGACCACCCTTGTTCCTTGGCAATGAATCTCAGCACGCATAAAAACAGGCGTTCCAACTGTACCAAATGTACTCCCCCTCCACAATATATTTTTATACTATGGATGTTTTAAAAATCTGCATAATGCATAATGCAGGTGGTTGAAATATTTCCAAAATAATTATAAACTAACTATTAACTATTAAATTATTTAAAGAGATCAAGATTTTTAAAAAACAAAATGTCATAGAAAAATTAATAGACTAATAACTAAACATTAATTAAAATCGTACGATTTTAAAATGATTATTTATCTAAAGTAAAGATTATGTTAGTCCTAAACGAACCCTAACCTAACTATTGAAATTATGATTACGAATAGCATTCTACGATCCGTTTATCGAAGTTAAATAATTAATTAAATTTTAAACGTTATTCTTTTTTTCTTCAATTGTTGAAGTTTTTTTAAGTAGGCACTACTTTTCATCACAAATACACAATGTACATGAATATTTCGTGGTATGTTAGATTCCGAGTGAAGCTATAATTGTTTAATATTTTAAATTCTCGGAGGAGTAATAATCAATGTACCTATTCATTTTACAATGATGTGTATGTTTTTGTGTGTGAACATTTTCGAATTATTCCTACAATTTGGAATATTCTTACCTACAATTTGAACATTGAAAACCAAAATGTCTCATAAATAGTTCATACTGTAACCAAAAAATCGTATAATATATATATAAACACAGTTTTCCTTTATAGACATTTACGTTTAAATTTAGACGAAATTAGATATTTAAACCGAAATTAACGTTTTTAGTTATTTTGATGTATTCAAAAATATTATTCGGGTGGACTTTAAATTTGTACGTATATTATTACATTTTAATGCATGACATTTTCAAAATATTTAGATTAGTTTCAAGTTTATTTTTTTCATATACTGCCTAACTGCCAATCGTGTATTGCTAATAAGAATATAAACATATAATAAAATTAAAATAAAGTCATTAATATGGGCTGACAGTCTTTGTTAAGAATCCTCTTACGCAGGGGTCACCAATTAATATTTTCCGCGGGCCACATTAAGAATTCGGAAAATTCTCGCAAACCATAAAAATTCAAAGTTCATAATAATTATTATAATATGCCGGTTGGTCAAAAATACTTTATTTCTAAAAAAAAAAATTTGTACACTTATTAATTATTATGTAACTAAAACTAATGAAAATATAATTAAATTAAATAAATATATGAAACAATTATAAATTAATATTTTCAATGAGAAAAATGGCAGATCTTGCATTCAACTAGCTGCTTTAAGTCGGGGTTATGGTTTGTGGTAGCTATCGTCATCATCATTTCAAGGTGTTCGTTGATGAGTCGGGATCGGAATTTGTTTTTGATATAATTCATTTTTGAAAAAGCAGACTCACAGACGTATGTGGAGCCAAACATTGTACACATTTTCACTGTCAATAATTTCAACGTCTGGTATTTCTTTTCAGATACATATTTCAACCAAAATTCATCATATGTAGAATCAATTTCAGTTTTTGAATACTTTTCATTATACAAATTTTTTAGGACATCATCTGATTGAAATTCGTATTAAATTATTGGATTTTCCTCTCAGTCTGCGGGCCGGTTAAAATGTATTCGCGGGCCGCCATTTGGTGACCCCTGCTCTTACGTATGAATTGATTTATCAATGAATTCAAATTTAGCATATAAATACACGTTACAGTGACTTACTTAATGACGAGATGCACTCCACACCTTCTGTAAACCAGAGAGATTATCTACTCCCCCTTTTATATTCTATGAACCATTTATTCGAAAATTATTTTAAAAAATTGAACTTCACTTTCACTGAAATTGCAAAAGTATTATTGTATCTATTTAAAACATTTTCATTGTATTAAAATCCGCACGTTTGTCTAAAATACTGAAATATCAAGTTAAGTTCTTAAGTTATCATCGGCCTTATAATTTTTTCATTACTTAGTAACAGTCAGTTTAATAAAAGTGAAATTGATTGTATTTTAACTTCGACTTTATTCATTTTTTTTTGTTTTTTGTCATCTGGCAGACAATGGAACGTAGGGTGCACTCCCAAAAATATAAATGGGTTGGACGACATACGGATTAAATGTGAACATTCTATTGTATGCGTGTGCAACGAATATATACATCTTACAGCCCTGCAAATCAATAATATATTATCTTGAAAATAAAGTTATCGTTTGGGGCTACAACTAAATTTTTCTAGATGTACTTGACTATATAATTTCCAGATTTGTACGATTGAAAATCATCTATGAACTACTTTTTTGTTTGATTATTAATTTAAATAAAAAGGTCAATGAAATAATATTTCTGAATGCGCTTTCTTTGTGCCGTGGTGCTTAAAAAGAACATTTTTCAGTTTGACCTACATACACAATAGATATTTTTTGCTCGGTTTTTTCTGAACTCCACCACATTGTACTTTTTTTGTATACAGTGTCCGCAAAAAATGTTAAACACTACTCAGTGCACTAGTGGGCAATTAATAACGATTAAGCTTAAGCGTATTATTATTTTATTTTTTTTAGGATGCCGATTATTATCAGTGCGTACAAAGTCGTGAACATAGTACATCCCGTTTAAACAGTGACTTATCTGACAACGACGGCTCAACGGCATTCGCACTGGTAAGTTTTATTAATATTAGGTACCTAATATTGTTGATATTTGTTGCGATATAATAGAGGCAAAATATGGGCATTTGTCACCGTTTTGCTGCCATTTAAATACTGGATTGATAAGTGATAACACTTTAAACATTTCGAGTATTTTATGATTGCTCAATTAGATTAGTTTCATACGTGACCTTTAGTTATTAATAGTGATTAATTTCAACTAAAGTCTGTTATTGAAGAGCTGTTCAGACATTTAATGTTGGTAACGTGTGTTCTATAAGACCTTTTTTTTAATGGCTTATTTAAAGTTCAAAAAAAGAAGTTGTGAAAAATTGAAGAGCCATACATTTACATTTAAAGAGCAAACTCTTGTAACGTTTTAATATAAAGTCAACCTTTCTCCGGTCATGTGTTAGCAAAGTAAAATATATTCTACCAAAAATTGTTAGTATTGCTACTTTAATGTTGTGTAAGAAACAAAAATGAAGTCTTAAATAATATTCTTCTTACATATTAAATAGGTATGCGAGTACTTAACTATTTTCTGTAATATTTAAATAATAATAAAATGTAAATTTATACTCCAGTATTTAAACACGATTTGTTTGATATTATATATTATATTTTAATATTTTTTAACTCGGTGATTTAAAATTCTAACAAAGTAATACCTGCTTATTGATCACTAATAATTTTAAGAACTAAGTTTTTGGTGACGGTACAGTGCCGATTTTTGTTGTATGATTTGTGCTATATAGTCCCGAAATAATCGAAAAAATGTACCCCACTGATATTTTATAACACCGAAACGGTTTTTAAACGTAGATCAACGATTTTAGTAATTTTATTAGTTGTTGTAATTTATAACATACTATTCATAAACTTGAAACATTTCACCATTATAGGCACGTGTATTATCATTTGTTGTACACATTGAAATTTTCAAAATATTTTGATACATTTTAAGCTATATTTATACTCCGAACTATACTAGTATTTACATTTTCATTTTTTTCCACTTTTACCTAATCCAACCCCGTACCTTCACACAAAAATTTACCGTATACGAATTCCAGGGTGTGACCCCATAACTTTCAAGTTGACCACGTCGCTCATTATCGTACATGTTGGTTACACGAAATATATTTTTATTGTTTTATTTAAATAATAATCGATACATTGTGTATGCAATATGCAGACAGGTAATAAGATCAAAGTGAGAAATTTGAATTTAGATGATTTAATTACGTAAATTCTGTGACGGCGGCGATAATATATTATATCGAACATTATTGATTATAAATACTTATATTTATAGCTGGCTAGTAGTATTGTATTTTCCAAATTGCTTGTATTTATCGACTGTATCGTCTGCCACTTGCCAGTGACTACCCCTGTCCACAGCCAATACGGCACTATATACCCGCCATTCATAAACCACTTCATGACGCTCGCATATAAATAAGATATTATTTATAGGTATAATTAATAATAATAATTATTATATGCTGTCTAATGTCTATGCGGCATGACGCATGCGTCTTCGGTCTTCGTGCGTAATGCGTACAATGTATACTATGACATTATGTAGATTATTGACTATATAATAAAATTGTCGTAAAAAAGAGGTTTATGCCGTGATAACACACATGCGTCAAATAATTTCTTTTACCGAACATTCTGATCACTCAGACTTTATCACTATTTTCTTTATTTAATAATTATTGAAATAGGTATTCTATTAATTTAAAAAATTTGAAAGAGAAAAACGTCGTACATCACAGTGTTTTGAATATTTAAAAAAATACATACAAAATGACTTTCATATCTTTATAATTCATTACAAAGGACTTACAAACGGACAGTACAATCAAACATTTGAAATTCAAAAATTTAAGGTATTTTACCAGACCCCTCAAATAGTTGGTTTTTAATCCTTAATGAATTGTTTATAAACTATTCCAAACAGGGGCGCAAGAAAAAAATTAGTAAAATTGTTGTAATTGTAAGGGAATAGTTCAGAAAAATTTTACCCCTAACTCCCACCATTATTAAAAAGCAAGTTTTGTCAACAGCTCTATTGCTCTTCTAATATTGGTATGAATCTGATACGTAGCGATGATTGTATATGTATACTCCTAAGTATAACCAGCTCCTGGATGACGCACGTTTCTTTGTTTTTCACGATTTTTCCAATCCATAGCACGCTATATTTACTCCTAGTGCTGACCTTTATAGCCCTTTGAAAAATTAATTAATCAAGGTCTGTATCCGTGTATTGAATAATTCATTGACCATATTTATTTCGTCTTCTAAAAAGTCTCGGAAAACGATCTAAAGCTCAGGCAACAAGTAACGAGTATAACTATCACTAATCAATTACGTCAGAGGAACCCGGTACAAAGAAAGTTGGTAAAACTAACATTTTAGTGTTGTTTCAATAGTTGCTCCTCTGGATGATATTTCATTTGTATTCACTATTAGTGAGATTTTTAATTTGTTATCAAACAAATAGTTTAAGTTGTACTAGAGCATGAATGTTCGTTAGTGATCAAAGCTAAAAATACGGGTTATGGGATTTATTGTGAAAATATGAAAATATTTTAATTTTGTTGGATAAACAAAAAACAATAATACATGATATTAGCTTCTCTTGAAAGTCTTTAGGTTATATTTATACAGTTCAGTGCGCAGTTGTTATTTGATTAAAGCGATTTTCTTAAAATAAATTGGTAAAATATGTTATTTAATTGGTACCTACCTAATTTTTATTTTTTAAATAGTTTGGTAGTTGTTAGTAATAGTTTTCTAATGGTAACTATTGTAGTATTTATGTAGTTATGTATTTATAACAAACATATAGCTAGCGGGTAAAAATAAAACAAAAGATGTTAGTGAGGAACGTTGATTTAAAAGAAAATATCAGTGTTTGATGGCATTAGACATTAGTTTAATTAGTATACTATGACTCTCAATTTTAATAAGCAGGTTAATGAAGTATCTATATCACTGAGTTTTGAGTCCATAGTATTTTTGTACATGGTCCTTTGGGTGTTGATCGATTGACTCAACGGCTGTTTTCGCCTTTTCGGCGTTTAAAAAATTTGCCAGTTATCCTGAACCAAATGTACCAGTTACCCTCGCATATTAATGTATACACAATTATAATAGCTCACCTAGTGCAAGCAGAGAATTTTTATTATACTACTTTTTTATTATATGCATTTTTTTATATTACAAACTAAATTATCTGCATCTATTATATACATGATTGCAATTATCAAAAAAATGTATTATTTTATACTACATATTTTACTTTTTTGACAAATTACATTGTATGCTGCTTATAATTATGATCATTGTTTTTATTCTCTTATTCTTTTATTATTATTTACATACTGTTAGTCATTATTACACAACATAATACGGTTCAAAATACTAATAATATATCTAAATTGTTTACTACTTATTATTTCGTACAATTTTTTTTATTATATATGCTTTTTTTGTATTACAAAATACAATAACTACATATATATAACTGTAAATATCATATTTACCTCCCCTATTTTACAGGTTGGTATTGAACCTAACTATCAGGTAAATCATAAAGATAAATTAATATATGTTTATATACATACATATGTCTTGTCTGATATTAATCCGGGTTTTTTCACGTTTCAAGCTCATCTAATGATGTGGGAGTGTACCTACACGCAGTACACTTACAACACACGATAAACATATTAATCTGTTAGCCGAAAAGTTTTGAACATCATAAGTCATAACGATCACAAAATACTTTATTTTATATGTGTATTTTTTTATTACAATAAAATAATAGTTTTGTCATTGTCATCACGTCTTGGAACAATTTTTACCATCGATGGTAGTTTCTGGTATAATATTTGATCTAGATACTCAGAAAATTCGAATCAACTTATTAAAGTGTCAACAAAATATTAATACTCGTACACGCATTCAATTTTTTTATTTTGTGAAGAGCTTATTTCTATTGGTTCAGCTAGTGAGTTTAAAACGTTTTTTAGAAAACTCCATATTATTATTTACTTATTTATTGTGCTGTATTTTGATACATTATAGTTAACTGAAGTCTAGGGGGTTCTGCCTCTGCTTACTTCGTTCGCCATTATTTCGATCTTTTTTTTTTTGTAAAGGGTGTCTGGAGCTTATTTCTACCAATCTTA
Source organism: Myzus persicae (assembly GCF_001856785.1). Lineage (NCBI taxonomy): Eukaryota > Metazoa > Arthropoda > Insecta > Hemiptera > Aphididae > Myzus > Myzus persicae. The sequence goes on from NW_019103893.1 coordinate 132,580, forward strand.
GATCAATGTATAAAATAACTTTAATATTGGTTGCTAGGTTGATTATTTGACGAAACTATTTTTTAAACTTTTTTGTATAATATAGCTAGATAGTGAGATATTAGAAAAATTGAGTGTGAGTTGTATAGTAAAGTATATATTGTGTCATATATTTGCTATTGATTTATATTCAATGTGTTTAGCTTTTTCATTGTCTGGAACCACATCTTGACCCGCTCATATATTGTTCAATTCGTATGATGAAAAAGGGAAAAATAATGAAACAAAAGAGGTTCTTACTAGTGTCTAATTAAATATGAAAAAATCTAGAACGTACATAATAATAATGAGAATGGGGTTGGTTTAAGAGTACTTTGTGTGTATGTATACGCGTCATTTATCCTAAAAGGTATAGGCCTATCTTATCTTCTTATTCATCTGATTTATCATGTGTAGTATATCTCTTCACGAACAATTCATTGCTTGACTAATTTATAAATGTATTAATTATGTCTAACTCGTAAACAATTTTTTTGGAATTCGTATAGGTATGCTTTTACAAATTTTACGAGTCTTAAAGACACTATAAGAATAATATGCTAGTATGTAGATTTGAGTGTAGATAAGTATTTTTTTAAGTTTTTGATTACTGGACAACTTATTTCAATATCATAGTTTGTTGTTTATTGTATTACAAAAGTATAAAGTATAATATATTTTAATTAGGAAATTTGTAGCATTTTCCTCATTTACCCTACCTAAATTTCACAACTAAAATAAGATGTGTGCTATTGATTTTAAAACACTTGTTGGCTAAATGAGGTCTGTGATTTTAATTGTTAGCCTTTTGACAGACAATAGCTTGTAAATATAGTTCTCCAAATTAAATAATAAATAGAAAAAATTATTTCTTGGTTCAATCCGGATGACTTAGCATCATATAAGATAAGAATTGTATAAATTAGTAAAAGTAAAAATTGGGTTTTTTTTTGAAATTTTTATTTTGTTGTGTTATAGGAGGATCAACTAGTTAGAGTGTTGGAAAAAAATACCGAGCTAACCATCCAAAATACAGATTTACACAAACAAGTATTGCAACTCCAACATGTGAGCAAGTTAAAATTATAATTTTTTTTTACAATTTTAGTTAATGTTTAAACATAGAAATTCTTTTCACTTTTAATACAGATTTATAAATTATAATTTATATGGTATTTAATTTATCATTTTTTGCGTAGGTGAAAAAAGGCTCCGGGCTGAACTCATCATCAGCCCGGGCAGATGCAGATCAAGAAATAGATGAAATTCTTAAGGCAAGTATTTACTGTGTTCAGTACTAACAATAAAAATAACATTATTCTTTAATCATTATGTATTACATTTTACGATCATTAGCTTATGCAAGATGCGACTGATAAAAAGAGAGCGTTGGAAAAAGACTATAAAGAATGCGTTGTCCAGCTTCAAGATAAGCAGCGTGAATTACAGACCAGGCCATCTAATATCAACTATGCAGAGAAAACTAGACTGTGTGAACATATTGAATCATTACAAGTAAAATATAATAATATTATATAATAATAAAAAATGCATAATTTATATTGGATAATTTTGTTTAAATGTAGTCTAAGATTCGAGAGTTGGAAAAGAAGATGGAATTAGAGAATGTAAAACAGGAGGAATTACAGTTGGAATTAGAACATCACAAAAAGTCTACTCAGAGAACTTCGTACAAGTCTATTGATTTGGCTTTGAACTCACCCTCAGAATCTACTACATCTAGTTTAGAACTAAGTAAATTTATTTTATACTTAATAAAATAATAATACAAGTTTTATAATAAAATTATGATGTACGTGTTTGTTATTTATAATAGACTCGTAATATTAAAAATTCAAAAATTACTACCATTTTTAATGAATTAACCCATTAAACGTTAATGTATATTTTTGGTGTTACTATATTTTACAGGATCTAATTCTATTAATCATTCTTCTTTACCTACATCGTTAGAACACATGTATTCCACTGATCATTTGAGACAACACAGATTACAATCTGCAGGTATAAATTATTATTATTATGCACATTCAATAGTGTAATACCTACTTAATTGATTTTATGCTATAATTTGCAAATTCAACAACAATAAGTAATACAACTACCATTGCAGGAGATGTATTGGACTCAATTAATATTAACAGACAAAGTATTGCGGGTAGAGCATCTACTTTGCCATCAGAAATTGATCGCATAATGGCAAAAATAGACCAAGACAATAGAGTGTTAGCAGAACTAGACAAGACAAGATCTACTATAGGTAAGAATAAAACCATGTTTCATGAACTGCATAAAATGTAAATATAAAATACAGGATGTTTAATATATATGTCAACTTTTTTAAACTAAAATTACGTAATATGTTTATTTATTAATCGAACTATGAATTGTTCAATTTTATATTTAACTATATATACTGAACACCTTGAATAATGCGTATATATATATATATAAAATAAAAAAAAAAAACAGTTGCCGGGGGTCCTGGGCAAACAGCACCGCTGCATAAAGTCAAAATAAAAAGTGATAAAACGGATTCAAACACAGCACCGCTTCGGTCGTGCTTGAAAAAACGCAGTAAGTCATGGACAGAAAATAAAAAAATGCCTTACTTATAGTTCAAAGAGTAGTTCATTAGTTTATTCAAATTAATTTTGAAGTTAAAATTACTTATCAATAAGAAAATAGTCAAATAAGCATAATTTATAGGTAATTTGACAAAATATATTCAATAGGATGTTTAGATTTTTTTTATACTAGCACTGACGCTTTTATACGTATATATAAATATATTATATATATATATAAACTATTAAATATATTTCATTTTAATATAATTATCTAGACTAAAATTATAAAATCATATCATAGCATTATAGCACAATATTAATAGCTAGAACCTAAGTATTTACGGTGTATTAGTATTACGTACATTAAGATTACATTATGTAGTCATATAGGTATGCATCTCATAAAACACATTATTAAGAAAATTAATGTGGTCCATGTGCTTATACATTCCTGCTAAATTTATTGCTAGAATTATTTTTCTATATTTTGCAAACTAATTTTGATCAAATTTAGCCGATAATGCATTAAATTTATTAACGAAATAGCATATATAATAAAATATGCATGAGTTTGGTCAGTGCCAAATTTAAAATTAATCATTATTATTCCATTAAATTCATTCCTATTCATGTCTCTGTCAATTTAATTGCTAGTTCAATATTTTTTTTAGTTATTTTATAATCTAATTATTGTAAATACGCTAATGTACAAGCAGTCTGTTATATTTGTGTTTAAATCTTCTTTTTTTTGCTTATTTTAGGTTTGCCGACTGCTGGTGTACTTACACCTTGTACGAGTTCAATACAAGATCCGAATTATGCCTTGGCTTCTGTACCACCGCATATGAATTATCCATATACAGAGGTATGTCTAATAAGTGATATTTTGTACTAACTAAATAGATTGTAATTTCATACATATTACCATATATTTATCCATGTGAAGCTTTATCGCGTGGCCCCTGGTCATCTTACACAGACATATCAACCCTTATCCATTGGCACATCAGTGTTGCCAACCGTAGGACCGCTTACTACTACGACTCCAGCATTGGATACTGTCTTATTGGCTACTGGACAGCAGTCAAGAATGCAACCCAAAGGACGGATTATGCCGGCAATTCCCAGTATGATCAACGCTCAACAAGATATTGATTGTAAGTGGTTATTTTTAATTTTTGCATAATTTAACTTACCAGTTATCACTAAGGATTCGATTTATTTTTCAGACCAAAATAACATAATTAACGACGCATTAGGGTTAAGTATGGATTCAACAAAACGTATTGGGGAAAGGCGAATGCCAGACATGTTGGATATACCAGGAAAAGGACAATGTTATGTTTATTGTGCGAGGTAAATAAATAAAAATAGGATAAATATTTTTATTTCATATTATTATGTAATATTTAATTGCAGGTATACATATGATCCTTTCTACTGTTCACCTAATGAAAATTTCGAAGAAGAACTTCCAATTACTGCAGGGGATTATATTTTAGTGTGGGGTAATAAAGACGAGGTACGTTTCAGTATCATTATCATAATGCTTTAAAATATTGTAAATTCTAAGCAGAGCGATGAATATTGTATTGGTTTTACAATCATGCGTATGTATTATGATATATCTAACGTTTTTGGGAATACATTTTTTTATATTATTTTGAGTTATTGCAAAACAACATTTATTTTTTAATTGATATTTTAAAGTAGAATAATTTTCTAACAATTTCTGCAATGAAAAAAATCGGGTTATTCATTCTGCTTGTACAGTATTAAATTATAACCTAAAATGGGCAATAAATATATCTCTGTATTAAGTAAGTCACTATAAATGTACCTGTTAAATTTTAAAACTAAAATTTTATTTTACTGGAATTAAAAAAGCCTCATAACTTTTTACGAGTTATTGAACTTAAGATGTGGACGACATGGGATGTTCAGTATTCACTCATAAAATAGCGATTTCTCCTCAAACGATTTTTGATATTTGGAAGTAATTAAAAATTATAGAAACAAGAAACATTTCACTATCACTTAAAATATAATTTACCATACACTGAAATATTCAAAATATTTAGAATTATTTTAATCTTTTCATAGACAGAGGGCATTTGAAATTTTCCAATATTTATAGTTGTTTTTTTTTAAATGATCATTATAAAAATCCATAAACAAATATTTACGATTTGCACTTGAACTACCTACAATAAACCGAGTTATACAAATATATCACAGCGTGTTATTTTTAAAAAATATTTCTTTTCTATAAATTAAATTAAAAGCTCAATTTTTATTTTGTAAGCATTTAAGCTTACATTTAGACAAAATTCGTTAAGATCAAGAAAATATGCAAATTTTATTTTGGAGATAAAAATGAATAAAATCCTCAATTTTATCTAAATCTTTAAAAATATGTAATATTAGATTTATAATGAATATTTCCTCTGCGACCAAAAAATCAAAATTTGTATGGAAACAATTTTTTTACAGATGTTTGAAGTTAAAATTTGGACAAAATTAGATATCAAACGAAAAATTACGATTTTCATTATTTTTTTGTAATGCAAAAAGTTACTTGTGAGACTTGATACTTTTATTTTACATTTTGCGTACACTAAGTACTAAATTAAAAAAAATACTTCGATTAATTTTAAGCTATTTATTCCACGAACCAATTCGTACTGCAGTTCTACGGTAACCATCAGTATTGACTAAAAAGTTAATAAAAATAATATATGATAAAATTACTTATATACTATTATTTATAATAATAATACATCATTAATACAATCAATGCATTGATTAAGTCAAAAATTAATTCAACCTACGTTTTTACTAATGGTTAAAATAGCTATAGAAGCAATATAAATATATAATCAACAATTTAAAAAAAACCACCCATATCTAAAATGGCTCAAAAAGAGCCAATATAGTTTGAAAATGTACTCAATGCTAGTATAAATATTTGGTGAAAATTTGACGTAGTTAAACACGGAGTCAAACAAAATCTATTTTTTCAAATATTGGTGCGTTTTGTATCTCCGTATTTTTTTTTTATTAGCTATTCCTGATTATTAAGAAAAGTACTAGCAATGTTGAATTACTAACACATTTGCTGGATACTTGGATATATTTCATATGTGTCTGATATTTTTTAAGGCTGTACTGCTAATGTTATGAGGGTTAGGTTAGATTGTTTAAGAATTTTTCGTTGTGTAGTAGGTACAAAACATCTTTATTTTATGTATTCATAACTGGATATTTCTTTGATATAGGACGGTTTTTTTGATGGAGAGCTTTTAGATGGAAGACGTGGATTAGTGCCTTCAAATTATGTTCAGCAGCTATATGGTAGAGATCTTGAAGATTTCTATCAATCTATGGTTGTCAGACTTAGAGAATGTGACGATAGTGCGACAACTACGGTTCCTCAAAATATTGAATACATGCTCCCAGGTGAACATAAACAAATTTTATTTTTAATAAAAATTGTACAAAAATTAAACAGCATGTTATTTTTTCAAAAACTTAACAGATGAACAAGTGAAGAGACTAGCTCAACAAGAGTATAATAATATGTTGGAAGAATTACAAGAAGACGATAACGCCGATGACGATGGTGAGATTTTGAAAATGATTAACTTATATAATTGAATTCTGTTGTTCAGCTTCTTATTTAATTCTTATACTATATTAAATAACAATTAACATAACAATTAATTCAGATAGACTTTTGTCCAAATATGGCAATAGGCATAGGAGTAAATTGCTTGCTAATAGGAAAGTATGAAATATAAAATATAAAGTATATTTTTAAGTTTGTAGAAATTTTGTAATTTCAATTTTCTCTAAGTTTTGGACGAGGAGTACTAGAGGATATATTAGTTAAAATTAGAGCTTTATAGATCTTTAGATTATGTGTGAACTGTGGGCGATATGTCTTATTAAATAATTGTAATTTTTTAATGTAATCTTGCCTAACCTTACCTAAACTAACTTGGAGCTAGAAAAACGTTTAATTGAGAATTCCGTAAATAGATCGTTTTAAGAACAATTTGTTAATTAAGCATTAAAATTAATTTTATTTTCATAAAATAGTTTCAAGTGATGTGTTTTTTTTATAATAATTACAAAAAACCCAATAGGAAAAAGTAATAGTGGTCTTACAATTTAAAAATATTATTACATGGTGGTGGCTGAATATTCTAGACTAGTGCATGTAGAGCTAGCGTAGAGTAATAGCGTCTTGTTTTGGGGGGGGGTATTGTTTTTCCGGGACATCGTCACTGTTAGACATGTTCTTCTCGCTGCTAGTACCGGCACCGAAGCAGCTGACATTGGAAAGGCAGTTAAACAAAAGCGTGCTGATTGGTTGGAATGCGCCTTCACCTGAAGAAGGTTGTTTGCCAGAGTCATATCACGTATACGTAGATGGAAATTTGAAAACTACTATTAAAGCTACAGAAAGAACCAGAGCTTTAGTCGAAGGAGTTGACTCAAACAAGGTAATAATATATAGTCATGTGTAAAGTATTTTGTGTAAAAATAAAAAAAAATTTGATTTTTTTTAAATGTATGCACATTGCACATTAATTATATATACCTATTACCTACATAATACTTCTATGCATATTATTTTATGTACTTATAATACAGCTATAACTTAATAAGCTATATCATTTTGTGAGCCAACAACAGACAACATTTTATTAAATAAGTTAGGTTATATATATATATATATATATATATATATTACTTATATAACAGTACTAACAATGATTACAATGATATAAAACAAATTTAATAAAAAACGGCATAACTATAACTTGCATATTTGAGTGTTGAGTCACAATACGACTTAAATGTTATGTGTTGGAATTATTATTCATGTAAATAAATTTTTTATGATTATATTTTATGGCATTGAAGTTGACTATAGCTTTCTAGTAACTTTCTAATACCATGACCAATATATAATATAATGCGTAATCTAAAAAGTATAATTTTTAGTTGCATTGTTTCAGAAAAATATTTATAATTATTTACTGAATGTATTTCTAAAAACAAATGGTTTTTTTTTGTTTTTACCGAATGCAATATTTAAATTGTATTTTAAACATTATTACGTTTTATGGTTTGCAGCCACATAGAATCAGTGTAAGATCTGTAACAGCTAATAGAAGAACGTCTAGAGATGCTGCTTGTACTATGGTTATTGGTAAGGAAAAAGAGCTGCCATTACGACCATCACACGTAAAGGCAAGCCAAGTGACATCCACTTCCGCTGTTATATCGTGGCTGCCAAGCAATAGCAATTTTCAACATGTGGTTTGCGTTAATAATGTTGAACTCAGAACTGTCAAACCTGGTGTTTACAAACACACAATAACAGGTAAAATTAATTGTTTTTAATAAATAGGTACTATATAGACATCATTATCATTAAGTATGCATATAGCTTCTATAGTTGACCGAATACCATTTAACAGTTTGTATAATATGTGTTGTATTTTAATCAAATGTATTTCTAAGGGTCATGTTGAATATTGTAGTTGTAGGTATAAACATAACGGCATGTGCTCGTTAATTGGTTTTTACTTTTTACAAAGAAAGTTGTAAAATAATTTGTCCAGAAAAATAAAACCATCATGTTGTATAATATACAAATCACATTACAAATAAACCAAGTAAAACAATAGTTGTAATATTTTTTTGAGTTAACCTAGTTAGTAGTTTCATTTTCCGATTTAGTTAATTGAGTTTCTGAGAATTCCCTGTGTAAAGAATTACAAGTTATTTAGTTATATATTTTGTATAACAATGTCCTGTTGTTGTTTACTAGTCATTTTTATTATGTATTCAATATTTATATTTGTGTACATAAGTCTGTGTAAATGTTATTATAACATTTATTAAACTGTTATAGTGGCGTCATTTCAGTTTTTATTAGGAGGGGGCAAAAGTTTTGACCATCCCATATGGTAGAACGAAAAAACAGCTCTTAAGCTAATTTCCACGTATATTTTTTATCGCGATACAGTTAACATCTTACATAGATAACTTTATTTTATGTCTGAGGCATTGATAGCCACATTTTACAGCATAAAAGACTCGGAGGAGCCAAATAACTAGTCTATAATACAGGATAACAGCTGTAAATAATTATCTTACATAGTAATATCGTTGATCTAAGAGGACAGAGAACACAATCAAAATTTAAAACAAAGAAAAGTATGATGTGAATTTAAATTCCGAAATTGGCAATGCGTTTCTTCTGTTTTTTTTTATTTATTGGATTGCGTGATTACATAAAGAACGTAGCAAATGTTGTAGGGGACGATTTAACCAATATGATGATAAATGGAAAGATAAATGGAAAGGGATATGATTTCTTGAGTAGAAGTGGAGGACATGTAATTGAACATATTTAAAAATGTCGACGAAATCCACTTTTAGTTGTTAAGAACCGCCTAAATACTAAATTTTAAATAAATATTATACGTAATGAAGTGCCTACAGTAATATAATACTAATATGGACAGCGAGCTAATATAGTGATATGCCATCAATACCGTTAGAATATGTATCTAAAAATTAATTAAAGGCAAAGAAAACATTTTCTCGAAAAATATACTGCTCCACGTCATTTAACAAAAACTATTAAACTTGGCAGAGCTAAAAGAGAGCTTGACAGCATTAAGGATGCCAGTGTCTCGTATGAAGACTATTTTAATGGCGTCCATCAAATCTAAAAACTTAAAATCCATTGAAGTCAAGTTTGTGTGGATAATAATAATATCGTATTGTAAAAACATGGAATTAGTACATCCAGATCGATCAACTTAAGTTTTAAGACGGTGCAGATTCTGATAAAAAATATTTAAAAATATAATTAGGAATATTATTGCATGACTTTGATACAACTACTATTTTTAACAATAGAACGAGTAATAAGAAATAAAAATACATATGTTGGTAGATTTGTTTATTGTTAATTTTGAAACAAACTCAAGTATAGATTTAGAGCTGGAGTAGTAGGTATAAACTGAGTTGGAGACTTAACTGATATGTTGGCAGTTCGCTTATGGTTACGATTAAGAAACTAAATAGTGGAGGAGTAAAATTCGTTTGGTAAAAATAATAATACATCTTGAAGTAACTAAAAACCCTATATTTTATTTATATTTATGTCATGATTAATATCTACAACTCAATATATTTGTTTCGATAAAAATTTATACGTATACATAATTATAATAACTAAACCCTCAACTTTTATTTATTCAAAAACATTTAAAAGACAACCAATAATAAAAAAGACATGTTCAGCTATCGATAATCAGTTAATTGTTCTTTGTAGATTAATTTCCTTTAATTTAATATAAGTTAAATAAAATTGTTACTTATTGTTTTTGTGTGTAAACAGATTGTAATATTTTATTAAATAAATAAAAAAAAAAAGTTAAATAAATATAATTTTTTTATTATATCAAAGTATTAATAATTAGATATATTTTTTAAGTACATTAGTTCATGGGTTTTGTTTATAGGTTTGGTGCCCAATACTTTATACAGAGTAACAGTTAGTGCTAAGACGTTACGTGCACCGACGTTTGATCAAAAGAGGACTTCTACCTCTATGGAGAAATTTTCTACGCACATAAATTTTAAAACGCTGCCTAAAGGTAAACAATTTTGAATTTATGTTTCATTTAATAATCGGACATGAGAATTACTGCTATATTACCCATTGTTATTTTTTTTATTGAGAAATTGATGTGTTGGCTTTGCGAAGTTGAAAGCTAACCGAGTCGGTTTTTACCGAGTGAAGTTAATTTATTCAACTGCAAAATTGTATTTTAAATCATATTACTCTAATAAATATTGTTAAATAATGATACATGCAAATTGTAATTCTTTGCTTGTTTTCTTTATTGTATCGTGCTTGCATGTTTGCATACAGGCTGCAAAGGTAGATAATACATCATTTATATTTTTGTAGAATATTATTGTTATACATTATGAAAAAATGTAGAATATTTAAAGAAAAAAAAATAAAATTATTCAGATGTTATTTCCTCTATTTAATATTTCTTAATTCATTGTTTTTATAGTTAAAAATGGCTATCAATCTCCTTATAAGTAAAATATATTATTCTTCCAACTTTTGGATTTAAAAATTAAAAACATACTTTTTAACATTTTATTTCCATGTATTGTGAAGTACTTTTCCAATCAGATTCATTCTAACCGTGAGAACTCTGAATAATTTTATACTTTAATATTAATTGAAAAAATATATGTGGTACAGTTTTAATAATATTGAAAGAAAAATATTTTTATCATTCTGTTTCTTTTCAGTAAAATTTTTTTTCTTTACATTTTCTTTGTATTTCACATTACTTTTTAGTGCATGTTTTATTACGTGTTAATCTACAATGTTATTTTTAGGACTTCCAGATCCACCTTCAGAAGTACAAGTAGAATCAGGACCACAAGATGGAACTTTATTGGTTACGTGGCTTCCGGTGACCACCACACTTAGTGATCCTTCTAACCGTGGTCATATAACAGGTTATGCTGTATATGCTGATGGAAAAAAAGTGTCGGATATTGATAGCCCAACTGGTTAGAATTCATATTCATAATACATTGAATCTTAAAATACAAAATATTACAAATATTAGCAACCTACATCAAGTAGAAATAAAATAAATTCCATTTTAGGAATTATGTTATAGAATAATACAATTTTATTGATTCACATTATGATTTACAGGCGATCATGCTTTAATCGATATCACTCAACTGCTCAGTCTAAACCCCAGACAAGTAACTGTACGCACTAAGTCTAGGGATAACCAGTCTTCTGATAGTAATCCAGTTTTGATACCCGGTGCAAAAAATAAATCACCTCATCATCACAATCATCATCATAAAGTAAACAATATAAGTACCAATAAACAAAATAATAATTTTAAAAAATGATTTATTAGTTTATTTAAAGTAATAAAAATGGTATTTTTTTCTATCTTACTATTATTATAGTTATCTTTAAAAAAAACTTAAGATTACGGTATACGTACACTTAACCTAACTAGATTTAAATAAAATTTAGCAAGATGAAGACAAACGAATTAAGTATGGATCGGCAGTACCAAATCATATAAGACCTCAGAGGAATGCTTATGGCCAGGTAATCGTGGACACGGAAACAGAAAATCTTAGTGATAAAGAAATATTCCCCGGGCAAATAAGCATACCATCGATAGGTATGTAGTAAATTGCATTAAATTATTGATAACCTTCAAATCATACATTTGGACAGAAGTTACGAAAGATTTTGCTGGAGAGGGAAACTATAGTGAAGAAGAGTTCATGGAAAACGGTCGAGGAGCAAGGCGTGCTCCCTCAGCTCATCCACATAGGCCAGCGGCGCCCACTCCTAGGTCTAAACCTCCTCATCATGGTCGTCATCATTATGATGAAAGGTATTTTTTGAATCAGTAGGCAGTAATTGTGATATGCAATAAAAACCATTTTATTTTTTATATTTATAGAGAGCAGTTCTATCAAAACGAGAAACAGATAGAACCCAGAATAAAACATGTTAGTGGTAGTGGAGACCAAAGAAATTATAGAGGGAGAAGTTCTGATCCTAGGCAGACTGTTTATCAGAAGACACCTAGAGACAAACGACCTAGATGGGTAGTGGCCATTTATGACTATGATCCTACTACTATGTCTCCTAACCCGGATGTTTGTGACGAAGAATTGCCATTTAAAGAGGGTGAACATATAAAGGTTTGCTGTTATATTGCATTATCATTTATCATATTATTATAAAACATTATGTAGGTACTTAAATATATTTATTTATTAAGCCCAAAAATATTATGTATTAATAATACAAATGATTAAAGCCGGTGTTACAGTATATAATGCTTAATAATAAATTTATAGTAAATGTTATATGATTAATTAGCTGTGTCTATTGGATATAGCGGTTAGTGTATTTTGGTCTAAGTGTAATTAGCTCTTGAAAAAATCGGTTGAGTTATACTTCCACCCATGAAAATAAACAATAGTAAACAAAGTAAGAACACAGATTTTTAACTAGGTCAAGTGAGTGGTTCCGTAAAAAAAAAATTTAGGAACTCGCTATAAAACCATAACAATAGTGTCATGACCCCATGGGTGTGTGGGGTGATCCATTAAACATAGGACACTAATTATTTTAAAAACTATTAACGTCTTTGAAAATATATTTTTGTATATGATTTTTAGTCGTTACAAAATAACATTTTTTTTAGTTTTGTACTCTTTTTAATGATAACATACATTTTTAATTTCATATTCCTAAGTTATGAACTGTTAAAATGCTGAGCAAGTAGTTTATTAATTATACGTAAGTACATATTTAAATTTTAAAGTTTAGACAAGCGTCAAGCGGAGTAGTAGACCAACATTTTGCAGCAAAGTACCCTTCTACCACATTCAACTCTGCGCATCTAAACTTTAAATATTTATAATTCATAAAGTTATAAGCAATAAACTACTTGTCCAAAATTAAATTTATATAGGTATACCGAAAAACTCAAAAAAATATTCTGCATTGGAATACGGTATTAAAAATGCATGTTGTTATTAAAAAAGTAAAAATATTAGACTATAATAACGATCAAATTAGTAAAAGTTATTTTTTTTTAGAAAAATTTTGTTTTTACGATTAAAAATCATAAATAAAAATATTACTTCAAATGTGTTAATAGTTTTTGAAATAATTAGTGTCTTAATTTATTAGCCAGTGTATATATACATTATACATAATATATCTTATATTTTCATATCTCGATTTTCCGGGGGTAAAGTTGGGTGTATAAAAGTATGATTAAAACTTGTTCCTTAGCGTGCTCCTCAAATTAAAAAAAAATATCTTGTTGTTTAACTATGTGGCTTCAGCAAATACCTATTTCAGTTATCTATTTCCGCCGCCCCAACAAGTATTCTAGAATTAGACTGCGTGTCGGTTAGGTGAGGTCAGTGAGCCATTTGTGTACGCACTACGCAGATTATAAATTATAATACGGACATCAAAAATATAATATTATGGGATATTAATATCGTTCAAATCAAGTAAACTATTTTAAAACATATAAATTATATTTCGATAATTATAGATATATGGAGATAAAGATCCGGATGGTTTCTATTGGGGTGAAAGTAGAGGAAGATTTGGTTATGTTCCTCATAATATGGTCATGGAATTATCAGATATGCAAAAGGTAAATATGCATGCAATTTTATTTGTGAAGACTAAACGATTGTTCAATTATATTGGTACATAAAAGTGATGACATAGTTTAAAATATAATATAATGTCTGAAAGGAGACATTTATTATTATAGTTTGGTATTTATTTTAATATTAGTAATACAGTATGAACTATAAATAGGCAATATCATAAACATTATCGTTAATCTATTATGCCTCGCTCAGAATCGAATATTTAATTTTTAGTTAACAAAATATTACATTCATTCTAATATTGGTTTTTAATTTCAATATTGGAATTATGTCTATAAGATTTAAAAAAATAGTGTGGACTATTTGCGCCTAATATTGTATTCCCGATCAGTGGTAGTTATTTTTGTATTTTTTGGTGAGATGACTCATACTCGTATATTACGATGTGACAGTAGCAACTAGATTTTCATTTATACTAACATTTTAATAATATGTTATTGCACTTTTTATAGAATCAAGATCCGAGGGGTAGAAAAGATGACCGTTGGATTGATCCGTATTCGGGTCCTGTGAAAAAAATGGTGGCCCTGTATGATTACGATCCGACTGAAAATTCACCAAATGTCGATGGAGATGTTAGTGATTTATAATACGAATTTATAATACCTACCAATTTTAAGATAGCTAATATTTTTAATGTAATATAATAATTATATTGACATGTAACTATACGCGTTAATCGTGATATATTACCGTAGATTACTATTTTTATATGTATTAATTGGAACTGTTTTGATTGTGTAATAGTTAACAGTGTATTATATACACTAGGTAATATTATGTTCAATGGTATATACCAAGCCACCTAGATCTGACCTTGTTAAACTGAACATACGCTGCAAATAGTTGTATGTTGTTTTAAGGGGAATAAATTAAATATACGTATAGATTACTCATAAATTATAATTCATAAATATTTATCAGATAGACATGTATACTGTATAGATATCAAATACAAAATGTTTTTATTTTTTGTTACGTTACAGCAAGTGGAACTACACTTCAAAATGGGTCAGACCATATTCATATATGGGGAAATGGACGACGATGGTTTTTACAGAGGTGAGTGCAACGGAGTCCGGGGCTTAGTACCTTCGAACTTCTTGGTGGAGGTAGGCACTGAGTATGCTGATGGCGAAGGTGTTGGGCCATTACAGCCCAAAGGCCAACGACACCACCAACAGCAGCAACAGCAACAGCAGCAGCAACAACAGCAGCAGCAGCAGCAGCAGCAGCAACACCAGCAACAGGATATGAGAGGACACGGCCCGGGGGCTCGTGGTCCACCACCCCCGCCCCGAGGCATAGACCAGCCACTCAAGCGCAAAGGTACGCATCTCCGAAAATGTTATCCTCCGCCCTTTAATCATAGTCCACACATAATTATTTCACAGATATTGTTTATGGTTAAATTCTACCCCTGAAGCAGCTGATTGCATTTAATGTCCATAACTCACTTTTTACATTTTTCGGGTGTGCGGCAATTGACATAGTTAGACGATCATCAACAATGGAAACTATAATCGTTTTGCCGCACTTAACTCTTACAATGTAACAATGTATTGAATCAAACTGTAAATGAAAGTACCGTGATGGTGGGTTATCCGTTATCGTTGTAAAAATAAAAAAAAAACCGCGTTAAATATAAATATAATTTTTATATACATAAAAAATAAAAAAAATACATATAAAATATTTTAACACTATGGTTAATATTTAGACACGCGAGATCTTTAGGAAAAACATGCATATACACCTACACAATGAGTTGAAATAGTCAAAATATATAAATATGTTTTATTTGTTTTTGCCTGATTACTTCAGCAGCTTGTTTTTGTTTTGTTATGTTGTTATTTTCAGGCCCGGTTTTTGTCACGGAATTTATTTATTACCCTATTGCAATGGCTTTTGAAATGATTGTTTTGTTTTGTTATTGAAAACTTGACAAAATTTTGTTGTGTTATTGTTAATATATACTTTTGTTTAATGTGCCTACCCGTTATTCTCTGCAACATAAAATATGTGCATCATACCACAATGAAGCGTACTTATTATAAATTCATATTACACAATTCACAGACAGTGATTTTTTTTTTAATTATCTACTTATTATCTTGGTGAACGTTTCGAATTATAAAGTATATATCTTTTTATTTACAGCTTGAAGTAATCATAAATTATAAGTTTAAAACTGACATTTTTGAAAAAAGAATTAAATATTTTAAAAGCATAAATACACAATAGTGACTTAAATTTATTTTATGACCACAAATAGTTTTTGTTTTATATTCAAAAGAAAAATATTTTTCTAAAATTTTAATGTATCATTATACAAATGAATAGTTTATTTTCGTTAAAAAGGATTTAAATTTTAAACATTTGATAGGTAAGAAATAAATGGTAAGGAGTATCCTGTTTATTACCGAGTATCCGAATTCCACTAGTTAAAACTTTAAATTATTAATAAAAACTATTAATGTATTACAATATTCAATAGATACTTAAACATCGACGTTTTTTTTTTGGTTTTTAATTAAATTAAAAATTAAATATTGAGTTTCATGAAAAAACAAAAGTACTAAAACAATTTTTTCAAAATTATAGTCATGCATTGACTTTAAAATTGTAATTATGTAAAAATATATTTCTTTTATAAACACAAAAATTAACAAAGATAATGATAGTTAAAAAAAAAAAAAATGTTCCACAAATCATAATATTTTAAGTAATATTATGTAACTAATTTTGTGTTTGCAGTTATTGTTAAATGTAAATATGAAACATGTAAATTTGAATGTTGTTGAGCGATCGTATCGCACGGTAGCACGAACGTGTGGGTACTGCAATCGAAAGAAAATTAAAGAAGGGAAGTCAAATATTTAGGTTTTAATTGATTCCATGTCAATGGATATCAAATAACACCCTTTCCAATATCATACGTTTTGTATTCTGTGAACATTTTAGGAGAGTACATGAACAATCGATACCGATATTGAATTAAAATAGCTTTACTATCTACCTATCTACTATTTTTCCTTACACCACGGCCACATTCAATATTTATTTCTGACTGATTAAAAAAAAAATATTTAGTTTCTTTAAGTATTAAGCTCAATTAATTTATTAAAGCCGAGTAGTTTTTCGTCATCTGGTATGCAACAATTTTCTGAATCAAGTTATCTCACACCAAGAATAAATTTTAAAGCATTTTGTGCATTTGGTTAAATTTTTCTGTTCGAAAAATCAACCTTGTATGACAGTTTGCTACTTCTACTCGATTTATGAAAGTAATTATTACCTACGTATTATTATTACAGTGGTCATAGCCCTTAATATACCCACTTGATGAATTTTAAGGTACAACAATTATTTTTTATCGCATTTACATTTCTTGATTTTGAGGTAACTGATTGATCAGTTTTTCTATTTTTCTTGCCCAATATTTGATTGAAACATATAACTTCTAACAAACGATTATGTTTTAATTTGTAACGTCAACAGAATAGCACGCTTAGATAAATAGGCGCAAACAGGAAAAGTCCCTGTTGTATAATTAATTTCAGGTGTTCCTCGCTCCATTGAATAGGTCACTGCAGTATTGAATACATTACATTTTATACTCAACGATAAATCATTGCATACGGAAAACGATTCTGAGCGGAGATACACTGTCAGCTTGTAAATATAAGGATATATTTGTTTTATTATTATTAGTAATATGGTAGGTTAAAATAATTTTCTTTAATTATTACATAATAGTTATAATATAATATATTGTGGTCGTTAGCTTATTATTCAATATCTTATCTATTTTACCGCTCTTAAAAATGATATATTAGAACAGGTAATAAAATAAAAACACATACATATTACCATTCAGTTCTCCTCTCTGAGTCTAAAATAAAACATATTATGATAAAGTTGTATAACTGTTTTTAATAAAATTAATTTTATTCGTGATTGAAATCGAAAGAATTAAAAAAATGAGTAAGTGGAGCTATAAATTACAAATAAGTACAATATTAAGTTTCGACTCCATATTTTGTACCAGTAATAATAATTTAATTGAATGGAATCTTAGAGTAAAACACGAAAAATAAATAAATTGATTTATTAAAAATCATATTTAAAATGTTTAAATTATAGGGGATATAGTGTATTTTTAAAGAATGTCATTGAATCAATTAGTATTTTTTTTAAAGTAAATTCATAATTTGTAAAGCTATATTTAACATAAAAAAAATATTTTAACAACAATTCTTCAAAAAATCCAAAACAAATATAAATTGAATACATATTCAACACAAAAATTATGTTCTTAGAAGCTGTTAAAATTTATTACAACAAATTGAAAATATTATTTTCTGGCAGTAAAAATGTATTTTTATATTCAAGTTAAAAAAAAAATAATAATTAAAAATGTTTTTCCTTGCATTAAAGGAAAATATATTATTGAAAATATAGGGAATAAGTACAGTATTATATGTAACAGTTTATAATATTAATTTTAAACTTAAATATACATAAGAACTAATAGTTATAGCTCCACCTACATATTTTGTTTAATTGTCCTTAAAAAATACAAAATGCATGTTATAACATTGATCTCTATGTGTGCTTTAAATGTTTTATTATTTTTTTCCTCATTTTTTTATGATTCTTGATTAATTCAAATTTATTCAGCAGCTATAAATTGTTGTTTTAATAAAAAATGCTGAATTGGTTTGTTCAAACTGAATAAATTTGTAAATTTTTGTCAACGATATGACCCACCTTCAATGTGTTCCAAGCATGTAAATGGTTTTCCACCGCACACAATCACATCTTAAATAAAAACGAAATTAAAAAAAAAAGAATCTACAGTTACGTTTTTATTTTTGATGATTTTATTTTTGTGAATTCATCCATTACTCATCATTATGATACTCAGATATTGCATGTTCTGTGTCTTAGTTTTTTTGTCATGGTCAAAAAAACCAAACCATACAAAATTATATGTTTTCTGTATGTTTTTCTATCTTTTTGTTTTTCTATCTTTGTTCTGTTCGCTATAGATGCCTGCCTTCCGCAGTATGATTATCACCAGGTGAGTGCGTGTGAGCTATTAATGATCTGTGTCTTCTTCAGTACATATATTTATACAACAAATACACTCACACTCTTTATCGACCAGACATCTACAACCTCTACAATATTTACACACACAAAACATAACATATTCTGTGTGCTACGTCTAGCTGCCGGTGCACCCGTCACATTATAAACATAATGGAATAGTGTACACAATATTTAAGTTTAAATCATTAAAATTCGATAATTACAGGTATATTAATAATATAGTAATACTCACATAGGATTTTGTAAGATAATACATTTATTAATTGTTAGTTTATCTTTAATGTTTTTTCTGTATTTTAGATTTATCCAATTCATATTATTTTTCTCTTTAAAAAACTAATTACCTGAATACATTTTTTCAGTTTTTTTGTAAGATATATTTTTATAGATACACTACTGTGTACACTCCTATATTTACTATTATAACGTAATTTTAATTTGGGATTCATCGTCATAGCTGCAAAGTAAAATTTATTTTTTCCTACTTTAGTATATAATATGTCAATTAAAGTTGTGGTTACCTGCGTCTCCTTAGATGTATGAAGAAAAGTGATATTTTATTAAAACGCTGGGTATAAATCATAAAAAATAAGTTTTTTTTTAAATTTGAATCAACTGAAATTCGAAATTAAATTTTAATTTACTAATCCCAACACTATATTTAAATCTATAAACATTAATTATTTAATTAATGCTAGATATTGATTTTAATTTTCAACGCTCTCTCGAAATGTACTCATAACAGGCAGCTGAATTTATTCACTCAAACGGTATATCCAAGACTTTGAGAACCCATGTGCGTTGGTCGCGTGTTAGGGTAATTTTGTTGGAATATTTGAGACTTAACGAATCATGACGGGATTTTAGATGTCAGCGGTGGATGCGAGGGAGAGAGGAGATCCGTACGAGAGGAGAGATGGTAGAGACGGAAGCGGTGGTCAGTCGGCGGGTAGTGGTGGTCTTCAGAGCACATCTGGCAAACTATTCAAGGGCCTAGCGCATGTCGTTCCAGACTTCGGACTTGGTAGCAGGCCACAAGACGGTCAACAAATCCATAACCAAGGGCATGCTGGAGGTGGAACGTCAAGTTTCATGCAAAAGCTGAACGATCTGACCCATCACAATCCTGTTAACAACACCACCATGAACCAACAAAATCAGCAACAACAGCAACAGCAGCCACAGCAACAGCAACAGCAGCCCGATCATGGTGTGGATAACATTCTGTCAAAGGGCAAAGAATTGATTTTCATGAAATTTGGACTGGGAAAATGATGTTTACCGATGACTATTAACGTAGTGTTCACTGCCGATGTCACTGTGATCCGTTTATATTGCTAACGTATTATTTAATGTATTTCTTTACGTTTCTTGATATTGGTAAATATTTTCATGAATTAAAAAGATATAGCAAACCGATATGCTCACAGTTGATTGAATACAAACATAAAGAAATAACAAAATTGATAAAAAAAATACTCTTTCTTCGAATAACTGTAATCGGTGATGAATAAAATATCATATGTCACTTGTTTATGTTTTAATTTTTAAAGTCACATTTGGATTCATTATGTTAATAGTCAACGGTAAATATTTTTTTTATAGAATATGTTGTCACGTATTACTCTCTTTTTGACTTCCATATAAGATTTAAAGACATAATTATTATTATTATTATTTTTATTTTCTAATCCGACTTATAACACGTACATTTAGTTAATTATTATTTTTTTTTTTATATAATATTATAATCCAATAATATAAAACAATAATGTAATTATTTCATTATTTCGATTGGTATACATCGTATTACGTACATATTATACACGTCATTATTATATTTTAAATATATTATTATTGATTGTTAATATTATATATAAATTTAAATTGTATAGTTTGTATAATATGCATACATAATAGTGTTATAATATTATTATATGGTTACGAATATTAAACGATAGGTTTGTTATAAGCTGTACGTGAGAAAAGTCAAAGGCTGTGATATTATTAGTTGTTTACTTACAACCGCCTGCACTGTATACTTGAAGTAAGACATTATTTTTTAATTACAAATTACACGTTTTCGATACAACATACCTACTAAATGCACACATCTGCGGTGGCGCCAGCTTCCGATTTTCCAGCATTCATGACTCGTCTTATCTCGAGGAGAGCCACTTTAAGGCCCGAAAACGACTTGTATACGTTGCAATATTTGCACGTGACCGCACGAAATGATCGCATAAATCATATAATATTCGTCGTTCGTGTACGCACTAGTTCTTTTAAATCTATGGAATTTCGTCAAAATGTTCAATCAAAAACGAATCGTATTCATAATAATATTATTACCTACCCACGTAACGATATAATGTAAATATATATTTTTTGGTCGTCTAAATTTTCACATGTTACAAACTAGAATTTTATTGCTCCATATACGTGCTTAAAATAATAATAATAATAATATAGAGTTTTCGGTGCCTCGATTATAATAATATTGTATAACAACACTGATTCCATTTCGCAACTGCCAACTATACATTATAATACTATATACGTACTTATTCTTTTCAATTTCATAATATTGTGTCGGCTGCTATTCGTGTTTTCGTCAAATATTATAATATAATAATGGATTATGTTAGGTTTATACTGAAACAGGATGTATTAGTTGTGTCTTATCAAGTCCTATATTATAGCCTTATCGATGTACATAGGATGACATAAAGAGATAGGAATAATTTAAAAACAGATGGAAAACTCTTTTTTCAAACGTTTCTTGTCATTCTCATGTATATAATATAATTTGTATGCACATACACATACGGTAATATTATTTATATACATACAACATGTAATAATATAACTATAATTATTAGGTACGTTCTTTATAACATGTGTATTGTTGTAAATAATTATTCTCACCTTTAGATTTTTACTAGAAAAAAATCTTTTATGAACATTGTTCGCGTTATCGTTTACTATCATTTTAATATAACATTAAAATTGTCTATAATTATATTCTACGATGATTACTTTTAAGCTATATAATGGATTATATCTAAAATATACTCATTTTATCATAATATGTAATGTAATTTTAAGGTACTTCAAATAAATTATTGAATGCTGTTCATAAATTAAAATATAATATCTTTCAAATATGTACAGTCTTGTTAATTCTAATCATTTGTGAGATAAATATATGACAAAAGTTTACAAATGTTTCCTATTCAGAGATGTAAAATTGAATGTTTTCACCCAACCATTAAAACTTCTTAAAAAAAATATTGAAACTTTAAATTTTTTTACATTAGACTAATTTGTTTTATATGACACAATAATTGTTTATAGGTACATATTACACACCTAAACCGGCCAAACCATAATAGGTATTATCAAGTAATTCAAAAATATTATTGAATAAAAATAGTGAGGTTATTTTATAACCATGCAAGGAGTAAATACGTACGTAAGCCACTGCATACAAAACCATGACTGGCCCACGGATTTAGGGGTACTACCATGATTTTTCTTTTAAATATAAATTATTTGCAGGTTATATATAAGTATACCTGTAACTTACAAAAGCTTATGGTACTAATAGATTATATTATTATATTGAATGAGTACTTAAATCCGTGTAGTCGGGAATAACACGAAAGATACATCAAGGGATTTACTGGGTTTAGAAGGTCGTATGTTCGAATAAAAAATGTTTGAAAAAGCATATTATGTTTAAACTACATCGTTAAAAAGTACAGTAATGAGAAGTAAATTATTCAATAAAAAATTTTAAATTAGTATAGGTAAATTATAATATATCGTCTAGTTAAAAATTATTCTGTATGCAATGCATCGATATTGTTTTGAATCCCCCAATAAATGAACCCAGAAATTTAGAACCCCAAAACCTCCTAAAAAATAACCCTATAGAAAAAATTATGTGTCTCTTTAACACATATTATATTCACGAGATTTCATTGCTTCTCTATGTGTGATTAAAAAAAACAAAAATTAGTATTTTTAGTCATAATAAATAATATATAAATAAAAACAAATACCTAGGTAGTCAATTTTTTTAAACCATTATAGCCATTATAGCTAGTATGACAGTAGTTGTTATGTGCCTGATCGATATCCATTCTGAACTGTTTTTATAAAATTATTTATCATAGAATCCTAATTGAATTCAAAAAATTGAAAATTCTCATAATATATCTCAAAAGGTTTTTTTTCAATAGTTTTTGTTGTATTTTAAAAACAATAATTGTGGAGACTTAAAAATCGTACGATTATACATGTTACTATACGACATGCCCAATGGCATACAAATATTTGGATTAATTTTAAGTTATAGGCACCTAAGTACCTAGGTATTTACACCATGAACCCATTTTTATTGTTCCATGGTAAGGCAGTATTGACTCAAAAGTTAATAGCAATAGTCAATAATATAACATGATAGAAAATACTGTAATGATTAAATATTTTTCATTAAATTCAAATTTAACTCACCCATTAACTACACCTGACAATTTTTTTTTTAATTTTGCAAAATTTCATATGGGCTTATTTTTCGATGGTTTTTTCGTGGTCTGAATTTCTGGGGTTATTTTTTCGAGGCGCAGTTACATTAAATACTATTTTCATATCCTAAACAAAGCAATAGGAACCTACCTAGTTCTTTCTCCAAGTTGTATACTTGTATACAGGGTCGGATTTAGGGCTGTGGCGGCTCCATGATCATTATAAGGTAAAGGTAAGGCCTTCGCAACTGAAGAATTTTTACTCGACTTACACGCTTGAAAAACGTTCACTCTTTTCTGGGCGGCTCTAATTGATTTGATCTTGGTGGTAAATACGGCCTAAACACGGCCCTGCTTGTATACCTACAGACTGAGGGACTTGGATGTGAAAACATTTTGTTCTTAATGAAAGTAAAGTTAATAGTAAAGTTTATTGGGAGAATTGTAGTTGGAATAATAAAAAGTCGGGAGAAATGGTAGCGACCCGCTTGATTACCATTATCAGCGGAAGAACTGTCCCCATTCGACATCCGGAATTCTGTGTGGAATTTGTTGTTTACTTTTAGGTGTAATCACGCAATAATAATATTTCGAGTCGAATTCAAAATTCAACGTTTATTTTATTCATTTCTAGTATTCAAGTATTATACCAATACTTGTTGTACAAATCCGACGAATACCTATAGGTATCAGTGACTTCAAAGCATGATATGTATTTTTTTTTTTTTAACTGTAAAAACCGAATAAATCATGAAAAATAATAATACCAGTTTTTAAAACAATCGTTTGCTGCACTTGAATGTACGCGTTTTTGCGATGTGCCCAATAATATTATTATACTGTACCTATGTTTATATTTCAATTTACAACAGGAATGTGATACGCAAACGCTGAAACTCAAATGTATTTTTCCGTCGGCTGTTGATTCATTCGTTGTGGTTGTGATTACGATTTAAATGTTTCAATCATGTCCGATGCCTGGCAAGAGATTCAAGCTGTGAAGAGCAAACGGAATTCACTGCGGGAAAAACTTCAGAAGAGAAAAATAGAGCGGCAAGTCATTCTAAATGAGTCATCTGATAAAATTGTTCCTAGTAAGTGGTAACTAGCTACGTCAGTAGTTTGTTGTTGGTAATTTATAAATTTATAATAATTCCATTTGCAGGGGGATCTCTTTTGCCGAGTACGAGTAATGCTGAAAACGAATCTGATTTCGATTGGAGCAAAGTTGGCGGCGAACGTGTATTACTTGAAATACTTGTTGATGTATCAGTTAATCTTCCAATCACATCTCATCAATTGGTCACTGATCTTTTAAAAAAAGAGTCTACCTACATATCACATTCATCTGTTGTTAATTTGCTGTACAAATTTGCTGCACAAAATCTTATAAGGTATTATTTGTTTTATAAAATCACTTTTATAATGTCTCATAACACCTATTATTTATTTAGTTTAAAAAATATTACAATTGATGGCCAGCAAGGTTTGAAAATATTAACAGCTGAACATGCAAAATTACTTGCAATGACTAATAATTTATCATCAGAGGTCGATTCAAACTTGCATCTTGAAAAATCTCGGTTGCTTATAGAAGATAAAATCAAGCAGCTTGAATGTAACTGACATTATTGTTACACATGTTTTATAGTAGATAACTATGAATTTAAAACATTTTCAGATGAAGATATTGATGAATGCTTAAAAAATCCAAAAGTACAAAAGTTATCAATCGATTTTAAAAAGTCTGATGAGTCTGATGATGACATAATGGTGAGTAAAATGTGAGGCAAGTGTTGTTTACCATGCACCTAGAGGATTGAAATAACATCGACATTTTTCTGACTTTAGAATGGTGGTAAAATCAGAAATTGTTATTCGGACTTGGTTTTAATGTTATAGCCATTTGAAATTTATCACGAGAATCATCCATAAACATGTTGCTTGACCGTGTCCAGATTTCTGATAAATGATATCAATGACTATTGATATTGTGTAGCTTCATAAAGTTATTTCAGAGTTTTAACTTAACTTAATTTGGTTAAAATTTTATTAAACACCATTGTTATAATTTATTTAATACATTATTAATTATTATAATTTTTTTTTTTTGGTGTTGCATTGAAATTAGTTACATTGAGAAAATATATTTACTTTATCCATTTTATGGTGGATACTGGTTTTTAATTATTATTACTTATATCCTCCTCACACCATCATTGTCATTTTTACTATTGTACATTAATCGTGGTTAAAAAGAAGTCCGAGCAACAATTTCTTATTGACAATCATTCTTGAATATGTTCTTGTACATATATGTATGTTCTAGCAATTTTATTTTAATTTCTTGAGTGGAAAGGTGAACTATACTTGTTCTAAATGTAAATTGTAAAACAATAAGTAAAATTATTATAATGTAATCGAAATGTTGATTATATTATTCTGGTTTAGTCCCTTATTTCAATGCCTTCCATTAAAGAAAAAGAAATTAAAAAAATTAGTGAAGAAATAATGGAACTGCTTACCAAACAAACAGTTAAAGAAAAATCTTTATGTGAAAAGTTTCGGTCTAAAGGAGGTAAACATATTAAGCATCATAATAAATTAATAGCAAATGATACTAATAGTTATTTTTTATAATAGGAACACATGTTATGGAATTTTGTCCACATGGTACTCGATCAGATTGCATGGAAGGCCATGTTTGTAAAAAGCTTCATTTCAAAAAAATTATACAAATGCATACTGATGAACTTTTAGGTGATTGTTCTTTTCTGAACACTTGTTTTCACATGGATACGTGTAAGTAAGTATCAATACATTTTATTATGATATATATTTATAAAACTTAATTCAATTACTAATTAGAAGGTAACTATAATGTTGATATTTCAATTATAAATATTAAATACATGTATTGGTAAATATTCTATGTATTACAGTGAATCGATTATCGTCATGTTTCCATATATTTGTTGATGAGTTACTTATATAAATTACTTTAAAAACATAAATATATATATAAGTGCTTGAATAAACGCTTTCAAAGGAACTTGTTCCAATGATTTCATTCAATTTTAAGGAACTTAACGAGAACGTAGTTCTTTTTTATGTGGGAAATTTATTTTTTATTATTATTGTTTTTATTTCTTTCTTTTTTCTTTCATTTATTCATTAATATTATAGGTAATTTAAATAATTTTTAAATCAAAAGTTTTACAATTTTTTTTTTAGAAATTTTGACCAATATATTGAGCTATATAATTAAACCTGGGTTATTATTCACAATGAAGAATTATGTACAACTAACTTCTAAGATTTCTTACTCACTTCCTATACTTCCAAGAGTTCTGCTTAAATTCCCAAACTACCATTTAATTTCCAACACTTCCATCAAATACTGCATGAGTACTCAATTTATATTATATTTAATTATTTACTTGCAGTATACATAATATGGCTACTAAATTACATGTAGGGTACATTCTTAGGCTACCTATGTAAATTTAAAATATTTTAGTTATGATCAAACCTATTTAAGTTATTTATCTATTGTTAATAAAACATTTTTGCATGTTGTATAATATTTTTTTATAAAGCAGTTAAAACGTCTTAAATAGTTTATTATAGTAGGTAATATGTATATTATATTATGTATATTTGTATAAAGTTCTAAATTGATAATTATATTCAAATAACAACAACATAATAAAATAAATAATAAGTCTAATAAGTTTTATCAAAATAAAAATCTAAATTA
This sequence comes from Myzus persicae, assembly GCF_001856785.1. Lineage (NCBI taxonomy): Eukaryota > Metazoa > Arthropoda > Insecta > Hemiptera > Aphididae > Myzus > Myzus persicae. Next base: position 159,909 of record NW_019103893.1, read on the forward strand.
CTTAACAGTTAACTTTTACCATTTTTAAATTCTGTTAATAATATCAAGATTTTTAACAAACTTCTATTGCTCATATAAAAAAATAAACAGTAGAAAAACAAAACATAATTCATATTCTTGAATCCATTTAGCACGTTAGAAAAAATGTTGGTTTTGATTTCAGACTTTTATGTATATATACGAATATTATGTGAAAGAATATAATGATACATTATAACATATGGTCTAAGCCGTCAGGACAATTTTATAATTTAAGTAACTTATTTTCAGAGTTGAACGATTTGAGTATTATCTTTGTTCTATTTTAGTTTTTCCCAATATTAGCTTATTTATTATCCATAAAGATAATTATAGTGTTCTTCAGTTTATTTATCATTCTCATGTTTTCCTAAGTTGTATTCTTAATTTTATTTGTTGAAACAACTGATTAAAAATACTATAAATATTAAAAATTTATTAGTATTTCCTTTATTATTTAGTGATGTGATTTAACATAAAAATAAACAAATAAATTATGTATTTTTTTTTATCTTGTTAAATTATGTTATTTACTTGTTATAGATATGTTCACTATGCAGTTGATGGTGTAACTAGTAAAATGAATTTAGTAAACGCCCTTAATAGTTTTCCATCAAGAAGAGGGTTGATTAATGATAAATCTGAATTACTTCCATGTCAGTGGATTCAGTGTGATTTGAGGTTTATGGATTTCACTTTTTTAGGTGAATAATGAGTCAATATTCAATTGTTTAAGACGTATTCTGTCTAATTAATTACTTTTGGTCTTAATACGTTGTTGTGTAATCTAGGAAAATTTGCTGTTATTATGGCCGATCCACCATGGGATATTCATATGGAACTCCCTTATGGTACTTTATCTGATGATGAAATGCGGCGATTGGGTATTCCACAATTGCAGGATGAAGGACTTATATTTCTATGGGTTACCGGCCGGTAAGCTTAGATGCTTAGAGCATAATAATTGTATTAACTGTATTTAATTGTTATTATTGTTATAACATATACTGTTTAAAGAGCTATGGAGCTTGGCAGAGAATGTCTAAAATTATGGGGTTATGAACGAGTAGATGAGATAATTTGGGTGAAAACTAACCAATTACAAAGAATAATAAGAACTGGTCGAACAGGTCACTGGCTGAATCATGGCAAAGAACATTGTTTAGTGAGTTATTAAATATTTTTAAATCATAATGTTTGTCCTACATCTAGTAATTGACATTAAGTGAGACACCTGCTGTGTATTTTTTTAAGGTGGGAAAGAAAGGCAACCCTCGCAGCTTAAACTGTGGTTTGGATTGTGATGTAATAGTGGCTGAAGTACGAGACACTAGTCACAAGCCTGATGAAATATATGGTATTATAGAACGATTATCACCTTTTACTAGAAAAATTGAGTTATTTGGACGGTCTCATAATATTCAACCCAACTGGTGAGTATATACTTTGCGATATATTGTATTGTTTAGTTGCAATGGAATTTTTTATGCAGGATTACTCTTGGAAATCAAGTAGAAGGTATCAGGCTAACTGATCAAGATCTCATAACAAAATTTAGGAAAGCATACCCATCTGGAAATTGTTTGACAACATTAAAGAGGAATACATGAGTTTGGTTGTATTGGTATTGTTGCTGTTGTATGAATCCATTAATTTTTCTAATGATGTGTAAGAAAAAACAAATATCAGTTTGAAAATGTTTTATTTTATTTTATTATGTTATTTATTTGTTGTAAATTAATAGTTAGTATGTAATTATTAAATTATAACAAATAAAAGTACCCAAAATCAATGGACCAGTTTATTTAGTTAAAATGTCATTACACAAACATATAAATTTTATACAATATGTGTTGGCACTTGCTTTGCTTAATATTCTCGGGTCCGGTAAGACACATAATGTAATAAACTTGACAGGCCAATGCTTAAGTATACAACTTGTTTGAGAGCATAATAAATTATTAATTAATAAATAATCTTAAAATTAAAATTCAATACCCTAGAACCTAACTATTAGGTAATATGTTTGAATTTGATTGATTTTCATGCCACGTTGCTCAATTATATAATATTATAATAATGTAGTACATTAAATCTATACTATAAGAAAAAAAACGTTTGATGTTATAAGAATTTCACAAGTAGAGAAAAATGTGTTACAATGATTTATAGAATAACTTGTGGCATCGACATCAATTCTAACACATTTGAGGTGGTTGACGTTTAAGGTATTATACAGTTTAATTTAATATATTGACAAATCTCGGATGTAAATAAACGCTTCCAATGTTTAAAAAATCATATTAAATTAAAATACAAACATAGTATGTACCTAATGTGTATAATACGAAGAAAAAAAACGCGATATAATATTAAAATCGTCGCGAATAATAATAATAATAATAATAATATATTATGTATACGCCATCATGAATTTTTATGCTATAATATAATAATATTAAAATAAATAATACAATTATTATGTAGGATCAGTACAAATAGTTTTTGGGCTCTTCGGTGGGCTGTCCGCAAACGCCGTGGTACTGTTTGCTGACCAGCGATCGGGACCGGCAGTTCTCCATTTCCAAGAAACAGTCGTTGCTGTAAGTCTTCAGGTCGGTGCCGCAAATCGGGTCGTACAGAGTCGGGCACACCCGCTGGCATCCTTTGAACTGGAATCCTGTCAGACACCTCTTCATGGGCACCACGTACACGTGTTTTCTACGAATAGATAAATATTAAATAAATTGACATAAAAAGGTATCATCAGGACTCTGAAGTCTCTGGACTCGTACCGTTGGGAATTATGTTTTTAAATCATCAGAGAAGTCCAACAATTAATTCCAAGCCGCCCAGCCAAATCCTAAAACAACTTTTCAGTGCGCATTTTCACTCTTAGTTAATGGCTACCGCCGTCAATTTTAGCTCAAAAGACCTTAGTTTTGATAAAATTTAAGTTAGTTTACGTTGTCCGGTTTTTATTCTGAGAAAATATTTGAACTCGACAGAAAATTGTCTACAGATCGCACGGAACACTTTGTAAAAATTAAATTTTATATTTATTTCGATGGCATTGAATTTCATTTAAACTATAATCATTTACAACTAACACGTCATAGATCTCAGGCGGCTAAAATGAGATTAGAAATGTCTAAATGTTGCCCCTTAAATAATAGTGACAAGGCCCCTTATAATAAGTTTTCTCAATTTCCAAACATTTGGTTCAAGTCCGGTAAACCCTTTGCTATCGTAACGGCAGCATACCCCTAGCCCAAAGTGTACACTCACCCACAGTTTTCGCGTTTCATTTCGCATTCGTTCTTGTACAGCTTGTTGTCAGATCCGCACACAAATTCTTTGGTCTTCTCACATTGTTGGTGGCACAGGGCCGTCGTGGGACAGTGGTGCGGCGGAACGGCCACGACTTTTTGCCCGCACGTGTTCATCTTCAAATCGCACTCTGACCTGTTGACGGTAAATTGTCATATCATTACCAAATAGGTAGTCAGTAAAGTGAAGTATAATATATTAATAATATTGGTTTATATGCGTAGGGGTAGATTGTTGTTTTATGTGCTAAATATAAGTTATGCTTCTTTAATTTAGTACCTAAAAATAATAATTCAACGCGTTAGAAAACGTTTCTGAACAGAACTCTCTAAAAACTGCACTTTTATATTACTCGTTAACATTTCTAAACGTCTTATTCAACGTTTTTCATTGCTGTAAAAACTGTGATTTACAAAAACGTAAAAATTGATACAAATTGGTATATAAATCGATATAATCCACTGCAGCACCCGTAATGTAATTACATATTCATTTAATTATTACTTGTACCCGCAGTTTGTCCGTATACCCATCTAAATTCGTGTTCAGCGTACATCGTAATGTATTATTATGTACTTAATTCGTATGCGGTATTGGCATTAGGTACTAACTATAACAGTGAATACTGACCTGTAAACGTTGCCGTCGGACGCGCACACAGGTTCTTCTCGTTCGTTTTCACAGCTCTGCGGGCACTTTTCAGTGGACAGCAGCGACGAGCACTTGCCCAAGTGTGCCATTTGTATTCCTCTCCTGAAACGACACAGCGCGACGAATTTTAGTGACAATAATAACGTTTACAGAGAGTGTCACACATATTTTGTTACTTAAAAAAATCGGTATCGATATACATACTTGCAATTGAACCGATCGGTATACCTACCCATTGGTTATAAATATACTACCTATAGTATTACTGAATACACCTACCTATTATACCTAATATTATTTAAACATTTTAATAACTTCTAGGTTTTTTTTTTTAAAGTCTTAAACTATATAAACGTATAATATTTTTAAGCATACCACCCAGTGTCTCACCCACGGTTGATACGCACGCATTATATATTAATTTATTATTCAGTAACGTGCAACTACACGGGTTGTCGGATTCTATCAATGTGTATTATATCGAGGGCTCAATCGATAGAGTCACACATCGTGTGTTGAGCGACGACTATTACGTATATTATTATCGTTTATTATTATGTCTGTAGAACTTTTCTGTAAAATGTTTTTTACACTTTTAAAACTCGTACAGTATAGAAAATCTCATGAGTGATGTACGTAATAAAATAAAGGTAAGTGCCGTTTTTTTTTTTGCCTGGGAGCAATATAACTTTTATTTTTTGCGCTTGAATTCCTTTTAAATCACACCTACATAATGTAATCTGCGTTTAATGATGCATATAAGTAATCTGTGTGGTGTAACATGTATAGGTAGTAGGTACGTACAAACAAGTGGCTTGTTCCAATTGGCATTGATTTTTGTAATTCTGAGCGTCGTTTCCACAGATTGGATCCACATCATCCGGACACTGGCCTTTGTTGCACTTGTTGATTCTGGATCTACACTTTTCCAAATCCACCTTAGTCACCTTCTTCTTGGTCTGTTGTCTGTTGAACAAAAATAAGTAACGAGAAACGTTGAGCCATCTATAAGTATACCGAAAAAACCTCGAACTCCTAACCTAACCTAACCCAACTTAATTTCGCTCATTGATATAATGTGAATTAGATTAAGTATTATTATAGAGGAGTCACATGGTCAGGTCAGGTCACATTATTCGTTTTATTCCGTTCTCACCCGCAATTGAGCATTTTCATTTCGCACTCGCTACGGTACACGTTGCCATCAGAGCCGCACGTCAGTCGGTCCTTCTCTTTGTCGCAATTCACCGGACACGCGTTCGCTGAACCCACCCGGTTGCGTTCTTGGCTTAGACAGAACGCCATGGGCACCTCGAATACGTGCTTGCCACAGTTTTTGGACTTCATCCGACACGCGTTGCTGTAGATGTTGCCATCCGACCCGCAAGTGGGCTTTGACACCCTCCAACACGATTCCCGGCAGTGTCTGGTCGTCTGACAGTGTTTCTTGGATGTCCTCACCACCCCTTGTCTGTCACAAAAATAATGATTATATTTTAGTGTTCACATACGATGTTATTATATTATATACATATCCCGGTTACTCTCTATTATCATTTAATAATGCATTTCTTCAAATTTTGATTTTTGAAATTTGTAGGTGAGTTTATCTATCTATAATGGCCACAGGTTATAGATGTGTTAACTAGTTTAGGAAAAGCTTAATTGGGAAACCATAGTATCTAAGTTTTTAGAATATAGGATATCCCTTCAAATATTATTCAAACTCATAAAATATTACTGATAGCCGATAGGCAATACTCCTGAATTAATGGATGCAACGGTGAATAATGCATACCTAATTGTTAAAATGTCTGCTATATAACAGATCCCGCTGTACTTAAACTTTTGAGATCAATTTATTCAGTTACTACACTATCGTTCGATTTCCAATTTAGATGTTCCAAAGTTTAAGGAAACCCACGCTTAAAAATATACAGTATTAAAGAGAGGTTATCGTTTGAAGAAAAAACAGTTTGCATCGACACAGAACACTCTTTTAATGGGATAAAAATCTAAATACTGTAAAATATGGCTTTAATAATTAAGTGGGTACTTATTGTACTTAAAAATTAAAAAAATTCTTGATTTTAATGAATGCATTAATATAGAGAGCGTGTTCGATGAATCACCCTGTTCCGGTATATATAACCATATATCGTACATATACCACCAGGTCCATAGTATATTATGCTATTAATTATTGTGTGCAACGTATTGCAGACCCTTACCCGCAAGTGAACAGTTTCATCTGACAAGTGTTCCTGTAAACGTTCCCGTCGGATCCGCAAATAGGTCCGTCCATAGGCGCCTGGTCACAGTTTACCGGACAGTTTTCCCTGTGGGCTGATATGTTGTTGCATGGTCCCAAGTGTGACATCGACGTGCCAACCCTGAACGGACATGAAAGTGTTACAGATTGCCCAAGATTATAATTTATTATATTTACATCATAAAACAAATCATAAATTGTAAGATTCGGTATTACAAAGTTATGTTTTATTTCAATTATATTAAATTATTATACTACCCTGATATAGTGTATATTTATGTAAATATTATATCAGTGACGCATCCAGGAGGGGATACGGGGTTGGTAATCCCCGCGGAAGATTGTTAAATGATAAAAAAAAAAAATAATTAATAGCATATAATTTTCTCATACAATTTGTCAACAGTTAATTTTCAACTCCCCTCCCCCTCCACCAAAAAAAAAATACTGTACACACCACTGTAAACGCATACATTATTATGCCAGTAAGGTTAGTATGTATCGGTGTTCATACCGTTTTCTTCTTTCGCTTTAACACAAATCATTGTTATTTAAAAAAAAAAATATTTTAATTCTTTTTCATCCCCCACGCAAGTGAACACCACTGCTCTGCGTTCTATGCATTCGCAGACAGGCGTCGGTTATTATATTTAATATACACGGTGTACTGACCTACATATTTCCACTTGCATCATACATCTGTTTAGGTACGTCCGGCCGTCGGTACCACACACCGCGTCCTGTTCTTTGCCACAACGATGTTCGCAATTCGATCCATACGCCCGCAGACACTGCGTTGAACTCTCCGCCACTGCTATGCCTGCCAGTGCACAAGCGATAAAGGAGAAAAAAAAGAGGGCGATAGGTATGAGTATAATTTTAGTATCGGAAACTTTATTACAACGAAAAAATGGTATATTAAAATCATCGAACGTATAATAACAGAAATAATTTTAAGTGGTATTAACCATATATATTGGTAACAATAATATTAATTATTATATCGTTATTTTTCACCTTTTCCGCAAGTCTTCTTTTTCAGTTCGCACTCGTTCGGATAAATTATGCCGTCCGAACCGCAAACCGGTTCTTCGGAACTTCCCTGCGGACATATCCTTGGACACGCGGAATCCCTGGCTCCGGATGCGCCTGCAGTAACAACAATTGATTTCATTAATTATGGGTACCACAATAATAACATATAATAATAACGAACAGATTTCTACACTGCTTCATCTACAGATTTCTATCAGATTTCTACACTGCTATTAATTCTGAATAAAACGAACACAAAATAATTTAAGCTCGTCCGCTATGCTTAGAGTTGGAAATTTGTCCACGGATATAACAATTTCAAACTATATTTAGATAATAGTATACCCCGAAATACCAAAGATATAATTAATATTATTATCTGGGTATATATCCGTGTCCATTTTCCAACCGAGAAAATGGTAAAACGAGATTAGTTTGATGACACGAGTTCTTCGACTGTTGGGGGCACAGTATGCCTATTTAGAAGTCTGTGTAATAATATAATAATATAATCTCAACAATTGATTCAGTTTCAATACACGTAATATAAATGGACGTACAATTATCGGCACGTGACACACTTCTCCAGTTCTCCGCATGTCATGACATGTTATAATTAGAGACCGGAATTATATGCACTAAAAATGTGGCAAATAAGATGCAAATATGCAAAAGCAAAAGGGTCAAAATATGCATTAATATGCACAAATAATTGAGAAATATGCTCAAATATGCATATATATATGCATTATATAACTCCAAACAACTACAAACATTATAATTTATAAGTTATAACATATAACAATATATAACAAAATTAGGATTATAACTTATAATACTTGAAACGTATATTATTATACTTATTAATTTAAAAAAAAACGCTTTCGTCCGTCACCGCTTCCGCTCTGCAGCGTATAGACGATTGCAAAGATCTTTGACCGAAGCAACGAATATGGTCTGCGGTAAATCTAATATTTCACAGGTACCTACGTATGATATTATGCGATAAGTACTGTTCGCGTTCGGTGACTTGCCATCGTGCGGGTAAACGTCATTCGTCAAGGATGTATTGCTAAACGGTATGTGTCCATAATTTCTATACGTCCAATCGTACCTAAAGAAGTTTTTTTTTATGCACTCACGATGCGCGTGTTGCACATGTCGTTACACATGCAGCAAAGTGAAGTCTAAAAAGTTCGCGAAGTACATTAAAAAGTTGTCTACGTTCTGTATGGGCTCAGTCGGGACAGTGTAGCATTTTCTAGTGTTTTTCGACCTCTATACGTAATATGAGTGTATCCAGTATGTACAATGTACATACCTATTCCTATGTAACTACCACATAAATTTAAGTTCAATGTTTCATAATACAATACGGAACCGCAATAACTCGAAAGTCGAATTTTCGATAATATGAAGGAATATCTGGGCCCCCTAGCTGTATTCTTTCAATACGTACATTGGTACATTCAATTTTTCTGTAACTCGAATTTTCGATAAATAACATTTTCTTTCCCTGATCGATTTGAGTTATCGATGTTCCGCTGTGTATATTAGGTGCATATAATATTATCCCTAACAACAATATATTGTCCAACCCCGTACCATTTTATATAGGTCACAAATACGCTCCCCCCCCCCCCAAATACACACCTAAACAGGTAAAAACATGCAATCACATATGCCAACTGTATTATTGTTCTGCCATTATTCGCTCTTAAACTCGTTATAATACCTATTATTGTCTTAAAAATCGTTACAAGACAGTTATATTGACATTCTAATCGAACACTGATTAACAGTGATGGTATCCACGCCGAAAGGTCCTATCGAAACACCAGCCAATCCCTAACACGCCTAAAATAATATGTTCACAATAGTCGTCTAAAATATACCAACTGCGCATAAATGCGCCTCAGCGTGAGCATAGGTACTCGGTGTATATTTTATTTCCAGAGAGATTCAATCAAACCGCGCGTCTTCGAGAGTGTGACGGTACCTACATATTTTATAGGAAAGTGCAATAATTTGCGCGTCGTGTCGATATAATATAGGTCCGAGTATCTAACGCAGAACGTTGTCGTGTTTCACTTAAAAAAATATTTAAATGCGGATTAGATTTCGTCGGTGTGTGTCACGCTTCTCGCGTGCCGTGATTTACTGTGTCGTTTTTTTATTGCGCGCCGCATTTGCAGTCGTTCGCACAGAGGTATACAAACGCTCAGTCACGTCAATTAATCCCCCCACCCCCTCCCCCACTTTACCTCGCCCCGTCGTCCCTATAAAAATATACGAATGTAATATTATTGTTATGTATGAATAACGACCGTGATTTCCGATCGATCACGATCGTTGATCTCGGCTGTTGTTTTTTCACGGTGCCGTCCGTACATAGGTATATATAACACAACATTATCATTATAATAATATTTCTGCTGGTTAATGTACTGTGATAGGTAGGTACATCGTATAATATTATTACGTGCAATCACTGGTCCTGTGGTTATATTTTACTAGTCGCTCGTGTGCAATATATATATATACACACGTTGACAGGAACCTATAATGGATCCAAACATAAGCATTTGTCTTACTCAGTGGCGGATCAAGGTTGTTTCCTCTATCATATTATAATAATATATTAAGACGCGACGTACGCACCTATAATAAATGATAGTTTTTCCGTGTAAATACTTCGCCCTCCATACCCTTTCCCAATCAAATGACGTCCTAAAAATGTACTCAAAGCTATCTTATAACAATTAAATAATAGAAAATCTAAACTATTCTGAATTACAATGAAAAAAACAATATTCGATTTATTTTCCCGCCGCTCTATATATTTGGCATAGTACAGCCTATAACTTTAAACGCTTAGTCTATATGTATATCTAATTTAATTGTTGAGCACTGAAAGCTAAATACATTTAAAAAAAAAAAACTTTAAGCGCAGTAGAATAATTGATAATAGTATGATACATATTATCTTCAAGAGACGCCTAATATTTTTAACTTTACGTACTCTAAAAGTCTAAAATAAATGTTATCTTAAAATGCCGATATCGTATACTTATAAGAACTGAAAGTTAAACAATTTATACTCAATTGAATATATTTGATTTCTTTGGTCACTCCATCATCAAAATATAATGATATTTTATATTTTTATAATAAATGAGGGTATACGTTTTTTTCTTTATAACCATAGTTCTTAATCAATGCATTTTTATTTGTGGCGTCATTTTCTTTTACCAGTTTCGAAAAAATCGACATTTAACCTCATTTTAGCCATTTTCAAGTGTCTTTTTTATAGAACTAAGAACATACAATATACGTATTCGATATAAATGTATTGCGATAGTTGAATAATAAATAACATACTCGTATCATTTTAATATTATACTACAGTGGTGTTACTATACAGTTTGAATTAAACTGATCGATGCATCGATGCATGTCATTTCCATCGTTCCGGGTTGATGCTCTTGAATCTGCATTTCATTACTTGTGTTATTTTTTATTTCGATGTACTTAAGAAATTAATATGAAAACTATAATTTACAAAAAAAAAAACATAAAGAATAAAAATATAAATTTTAACAATAAGAAATCGCGTGTAGTAGGATATATATATATTTTTTTTATCAAAGTTGAAATCTCGGTAACAGGTAGTCCATTGGCAAGGATATATTTTATTATATTTGCACACAATAATACCCACATGATTTTATTATTTTATGGTCGATGGGGAATTGTGAGGTAGGTATACCTATAAAGCTGAACTGTTGAATGACACGCGTGTTGAATATCCCAGAAAAAATCATCTAAAGTAAAACCGTCAACTAATAATGTTTTTAATCCTCTGTTTCGCCGGGAGTATTTGCTATTTCTCGTGCACGACTATACGTGTATTCGGATTATATATGATAAGGACGACTTCGTTTTGATCTGACTCTGCAATTTCGAGTGAATATTGCGCATAAGCTCTACGGCAACTCTCAAGTCGGGTTATAATATTATGTAAAGTGTATGTACGTTATATTGATGTACACACTTACACGGTACGTAAAACGAGTTTCCGTCGGAAAACACTCGATACGATGTGTATACAATAAAGTTACTGCAGGATATCGGTCAAAATATACTTACAAGCACTTACAGTCGTAATGGATATTACATGGTAATTCCTATCTATGCCCATCGAATATTATTTGACATTCATCCGCGATGTAATATAAAATATTTAATTTTAAATAGCAGGGGGGGTATTTGGGGGCTTCTCCCCTCAAACACTATCTAATTTTTTTTAAAGATTATTCGACATTACTATAGCAGAGCTTCAGCCCCCTCCCCAAATGTCGAACTCTATTTATACGCTTATTCTAACGATGGGCATTGATTGGTATCCAGATGTCTGTAACACTTCTATTTCAACCTTTTTTTTTTCATTCCCACTGATATAGCGATATAGTGTTCCGGATATGAATAAGATAAAATGGCAGTGAGACGCGTGTTTGCAAAAAGTTTTTCCTGGTAGTACATGTTCAATATGCATTAGGTATTGCAACCGGAATTGCGTGTATATACTATATTTTATGCTATGCGTAGGTATACACATGATTTTTTTTTTTATTAAAAAAGTGCACATTATTTACAATAAGTATAGTATACATGATAACGTTTTGTTACCTATACGTCGAAAAATGTCTAGTTTAGCGTATCGTGTGCTGCACATAGCTAAACGATGATGAAATAGTTTATGCCAGTAATAAACAAAACAATGCTCCGTATTGTCGAATGAACATTTTTTATCTCGCGGGAAAGTTTAAGTTGCATTTATCACTCGGGTACAAGTTGTGCCGCCGTACAACATATGTATATATAGTATAACCGTAATTATTAGTCTTCACACGCCGCCGTTACATTTCTACATGTACTTTACGTTTCTGCAGCGCCCACGTTCAGGTTACAATATATGAAAGCGCTCTTTTACTTATACAATTTTCTTCAGACGGCACTATGATTCCGGACCGCAGGCACCTGTTTTCCACGAATACGACGGTCGCCGGAACGATGTACGACGGCCGGATGAGGGGGAGGGGGTGTGTGTAGAATCCACACCTCCACGGGACCCCGTCCCTCGAAAATGCCCACGCAGGTACTCGTGGAAAAATCGCTCGCAGACCGGAACTACCGCCGCAGAGTGCTCCGGGTTCGTCCGCGTCATCATTTTATTGTGTACATATTATTGGGTACTGCAGCGACAGTGCGGCCGACGGTGGAACACGCGCGCGCACGTTACTTTCTATTGCCGTCTGGCCAGCCGGGTCTGCTGGAGGGTCACTAGCCTCGTTCTTTGTTATAACCGCGCGATTACAATAGAAATAGAAATGTGACCGTCGCATTACGGCTCCAGATGTCGTGGATGACCTACTGACCAGAACGTAAAAAATACACAAACACACACACACACACACACACACACACACACACACACACACACACTATATCACAGACACGCACACCGCGAACTTATTTAAATTAGTCTTACCAGTTATATTTGTACGCTCATCGTTTCCACGTATAAGCCGTTAATAATAATAATGCGTATATTACAATTACGTACATATACTTACGATAATAATATATGATATAATATTACCCACCTACCCACCCGAGCGTATATCCATATTTACCGTGCGGAGTCCCGTGTAGGATGATATGGCAGTATACCTACCGCGTGTATTTCGATCCCGGAAATCCGTTCCGAAAAAATAAAATTCGATTTAATCGTGCGTGTCCCGGTATAGATTATACCTAGTTCGAAAAGCTCTAACGTGTGCCAACTATATAACTGCAGCAACAGCAAAACTGGTTTTTTACGTTTCGCGTAAGTAAAAAGTAATAATATATTATGTAGTACATATATGTGTATATTAGAATAAAATACAGATGTTTGAAAAACACGTAGTTCTGTCTCGAGCACATAGAAATGCAATGTTTCTTGTAATATTTCGACGAAATGTTTAGCCTCACGGTGTTGTGTGTATTTTCAAATCTATAAAATTGGTTCAAATAATGTCTACAGTAATGTCTATTAAAACCTCATTTAACGAGTATATTAAATGCTTGGTGAAGTGTTTAATTTTGCTTTTTTGAAATTTGATTAATGTTCTATTTAAAGTTCTATTATTGTTTATTGGGATGTCATTATGTCAATATGTTTATATTCATTCTCAAATTGTGTTATTTTTCTAATTATTATACAGTTATGCTGTTTGCGGACGAACTGTCTGCGGGCAAACACAATGTCTCAATCACTAGAATATAATATTATCATTTATATTATACATTATATCACCGAATAGTACCTTCCGACTGCTATCTATATGTATCATTGTGCATTTGTACAGACGCAACTAATATACAATATGTGTGTATGATGTAAAATGATGTACTCATTTGAAAATGCATCTGCTGCTCTGTGGCTGATTCGTTCAAGAGCTAATAAAGTGGAATAGATTTGTGCTAACTCATTAAAAAAAAAAATTCTAAAACAATTATTATTATTCAAGCCGATCGTTTCACTACTGTTCTAAAACTCTACATATTGTATTTTTTTTTATCGATTTCGAAAGTAAATAGATAAAAACGGTACCTATTTATTATGCACTTATTGATAATACTTATCAGGCCACGCGATGTAGAATATAACAATTAATAAGTCTTGGAAACCACGCCTCCCAACATCACAAAGTTTTATGAAATATTTGACACGATTTTAACGAGGAGATAGTCATACTGATCGAGTAGTACAATTATTATCCCATGTCAAATTTAATGACTTATCGGTATTGTAGTTAACCGCTAAAACCACCGTCAACAGCTTAAAATATTTTTACGGTTTAACTAACGAGGACAGCAAATAATGGTCAAAGATGTGTATTAAGTTTGTACTGTTTTAAATTAATATAATTGATCGTATCCTACACGCAGGCATATTTAATAAGACATATTTGATATTACATTGTTTTAGGATGCACGGTTACCGGTGTTCCATTATAACGGTATATTATATATACGACGTCTAGTCGCACATATTAACCAAATGCTACCATGTACCAAGTATCGACTGTAAAGTGTAAAGTGAGACTACGAGTGATGCGCAATGGCACTCTATGCACAATACGCAATGTGCATATTACCCTGTCACTATTTATAATTTATAATTTTATATAAAATTTATAATATATGCAACCATATACAGGGCGACATACTGCAGAGATGGTAAGATATCGTTTTTTGTCGCAAGTACGTATTATAATAATAATAATTGCGCCGGGCGAGGACTCGTTTCGGAAACCAGTTGAGTTCCTCCTATTTCCGGATTACGATGTTTTTTCACCGTTATAATAATATGATGGGCACTTGTGAAATCAAAATCGATTTTATTAATTAATCGGCAACAGTGAAGTTGGACTACCGTGCGAAACGATTGCGTTCTACCTAAATACAAGTTTAAACATATTCTATACACTTATTGTTCTGTGTTCGTATAGGTACCTATTTATATTTTATATGCATAATATTATGTAAATTATGTTATTCATTAATCATTGTTTTAAGTGCACACTGTACAGTGGTATACCGTATAAAATAAACAAACGTAGCATATTATACTATTATATTTGTACGTACTGTCTTACTATAGATTTGATAGGCAGTACATTATGAGTGTACACCATTTATATAGACACATGAATGTTTGTTTTTTTTTAACAATTAATTCGCTTCGGAAGCATTCAGGTCAACTCTCTCTCTCTCTTCACATCGGAATTAAAACAGATTAAGTATACCAATATATCAATTATTCTTTTTTACATTAAACTCATCTAAGTTCTCATTGTTTAGCAGAGTCCTACAAGCATAAAATGTTACGCATTCGTGTTTTCTGTGTCACAATTATCGCATCTATGTATAATATGTATGTACCTATTTAATAGCAGTCTATTGTTCTGTGTAAAGTTCTATATTTAGTCTTTTTCTGAACTTTCATCGAATTCGCTTTTTTAAGCATTGTGCAAGTAAACAAGTATTTACATAAAACTACACTTTATATTATGTTGTCTATTGTTTGATTTTTATTTTCCACCGCAATACAGGGTTAGATAGATATATAGCGGTCGAGTGTCTCATAATATGGGTTAAGACGCATATAGTAGTGAGTTTATTTTCTTATGTAACTAAACATTTTTAAACTTAATGGTGTTATTGATGACTACTTTTTCATTACTTAGTATTATTAGTGACAATGACGATGTGAACATGTGATAATAATTATTATGAAAGTAAAACATATATAATATGGAAGTGAAGAATCTATAATATAGGTACCAATATGTATAAGAATATTAAACGTTTGTTGGATAATATTTTTGGGTGTATGAAATTTTCGCAAATTTAGGTTGCTTAAAAATACATGCATTTCTCGTTAGGTACTGCAAAACGGTGTAATTTACTACAATGACTAACTGTAGCTACTGATAATTCCCCATATTTCAATAGGATACTGTTAGACACTGTTCCCTTTCTGTTTTGTTTCATCAACGAGTGATGAGTGGATGCTTATTACAGACACACATCGAATAGTATAAAAATCTATTATATTACCTATTCTTCTTGTTTATGGATGATTATAGTGTAATAATTTTAAAAAGGTAAATCATGTGAACATTTTTAATTATATATATCGTACAATTTACAACATATAAGGTATGGTATATTCTGCTGCAGATTTGGATTTTTTTTTTGTGTTTTATCTCACATACTACATTAAACTGGTTCAGTAATATAATCTATTTTTTTTTTTTTTAATAATTATTGTTTTTCACGATGAGAATAAGCTTCATATTGGTAATGCACATAATAATATAAGTATCGTGTAAAATAATAATATTGTTCCAGGAACCTAAAGATGAAAAAAAATGAAAGATGCAATATTATAAAATGTATGAAACACCGACATTGCAAACCATTGTGTGTCTGCTATAAAACTACTGCTACTATTAATAATAATAATGATAATGGTCTCTAATGACTACTGTAATTCAAAGAACAAGTTAAACTGTCGTTCTAGACTCTTCAGTGTGCACATTATATTATGTATTATATTATTAGGTATGTATTTTTTTATGTTATATTAGATCCTTTTGTCTGGCAGAATCATCATTGTCTTTGATCTCTACCATTATACCTACCTATCTACCACTATTATACATATAGTGACCATTATATCTCGATATGTTACTATTTAATGGAGATAGTCATTAGACATTTCGTATCTAATAAAATGTTCTACCTACACTAACGAAATGATATCTTGCTGTATATAGTAGGTACCCACCTATATATTTATTATATATTTTACTTTATGCATTAAACATATACCATTTTAGATTCAAAATTAAGGTATAACAATGAAATTGAAAATTCGTACAGTATGTTCATTTTGAAAATAGAATTTTAAATGAAATACGTATTACAAGCACAAATGTATGTCAATAAGTGATAATACTGTTGTATGATTTTGAAAGATATTGAAGATATCGGAGTATCGGACTATTGTGTACCAATGTCTCCCATAAAATACGTCATGTTTGTAGTGTTTAATTTATAACATTAAATTGATAACCGGCCGATGCTTATAATACAATTATTATTAATAGAATAGGTAGGCATTCTACACATAATAATTTTGTTTCAGGCTGTTTAAGAGAGTAACGCAAACGAGCACATCAAATAAATTATATTCCGCTTTTTATTTATCTCGTTGTGACCATAAACTATGATGTAATTACAAAGAGATGATTTTAAACGGCTTCTTAGACAAGAAGATTTTACGTCACGCACCTACTTAAAAAATTGGTATAAAATCAAAAATCCAATTAAGAAAGCGAACTGCCTAGTTCGTAAACATAATCGCCAGAGATACGCATTAAAAAGATTTTCTAAAACTCACGGTATCGTATATAAATAATATTGACAAAAAAATAGTAATAATCTATCCAACCTAACAGTATTTCCAGCCAGATTCCCGGTCGAAACTGTGCGGCGTCTAATTTACGGGCGAGAGACGTCGTTTGTGGTTTTATTTAATTATTTTTTAAATCATTTTTATTTCTATCTGTAAAACGATTCATTTTACGGTTATATTATTTTATGTATTACCATATAAGTATACACAAGTATAATGTTAAAAATGTTGTTTGCTCGCTAAAATAATAATTTCCTTTACCTAAACCTATTATAGGGTACTTATATAAAGTAGGAATAGACTTACTCAATTATATACGGCACGTTTTTGACCCAAAATCTGATTGAAAATGTGCATACGGTGCACTGATTTTTTATTACTTTTCGCCGTTGCTCTAACGACGGATGACGATTAACACGGTTATTAGTTTAACTGGCGAAAAACATAATATCATAATTCATAATAATGTGTAATCATATAATATACGGTTACGGAACGTGCTCGGGTACCTATAGGTATACAACACATTATTAGGTTATAACATCTTCAATGAATCGTTCTATAGATCAAAAATATAATAATAAAGAAAAAACTGAGCACGCGTTCTGTGAGTGTATAAGCTTCTCGTATAAACGAATTAATAAAAAACTGTGAAAATAGCAGGATGAATTTTTATCAGTATGTATTATTGTATTCACAATATATCGATAAATGATAATGTGTGATGGAAGTTTATTATTTTATGCGTTGCAGCGTAGATATAATTGTTGTATACAAATACAGCCATTCAGGATAATATAATCTATATTCCATATAGATCCTTTGTAGGCGTATATCATAAGGACTATAAGAACTCTTGTCAGCAACAGGGCATTGTTCTCAGCCCCCTTTTTGACGCTACAATAATTATTATATTAACTATAGTCTCAGAATCGGTCCTAAGTAGAGAATAATCATATAATCCTCTCCAGCACAAATTTGCAAATACATTTGACAATCAATCCATAATAGTCACGGGAGAGCGAGGGGGGGGGGGGAGTTACACATCTCAAAACATTTGAAGCTGTTATTATAAGCTGCAGCCATCTTCGACTTTCAATCAATTATTAGGTGTAGACATTGAAGTAATTGCTTAAAAAAATACCAAATAATCCAATTAAAATAATCAGTAAGGACCCAAGTATTAAGAACTAAGGTGGTTAATAACCAAATGTTGTCTATGATGATATGGCTGAAAAAAATAGACTGCTGTCAGTGAAATTGAGATGTAAGTATTATAAAGTAGGTACATAATAATATAATATATTATATTTCACATTACACATAATTCCTAGTAAAAGAAATTGTGTTGGAGTGTTTTTTTCCATGTAGTCCATTACGCCACAATCTCATATCATTGTATATTTGACTACACGCAAAATAATTGTCTCGACATCGCAAACTACTACAGTATAACGGTCAACTGCTGCACCTCAAATTATTATACCCCGGTCGTGACTCAACCACACTGACCGGAAAATATTTTCTACACACTGTACACGGTGTCGTGTATAAACTCGCATTCGCTAAGACTTCCCCACGTGGTGGCTAAATCCGTTGAGGGGCAGTTACATGTGATATACGAAAAATTAGGTTAGGTTGACGGTTGACCGAATTGACAAATCGAGTTGAGCCGTTTTCTCGCCATAACGACTCCGGGAGTTCACGAGGCCGATCGAGTAATAATATGTAAGTATTACCACTTCCCAAGATATGCGAAATCAAAAAGGAATTAAGTGCTCTGGCGGACTGCAGCTGTAAGTGTCAACTGTATCTCATCATTGATTAAGTCACTGTAATGTGTGTGTGTGTTAAATTTGAAATCAATGATGAATCATTACACACAATGTATGAAAAAGGATTTTTTATATTACTACTGTAGTAACTTATTTCACTATTTGTTTAAAGGACAGGTTGAGTTCATTTTTACATTTATTATATTATATTTATTATTTACCTATGTATCATACAATAATATTATTCGCTTTTGATCATTCAATACTGTAGACTTATCGCGTAGAACGGTGGAAATACTAAATATACTGAATAGGTTCGTGGTATTAATGGTAATAGCATAAAACTAATCTAAATATTTTTAAAATGTAATTGTGTACCTTTATAGCATAATATAATAATGTACGTAAAAGCTTCAAGTCTCCGCGAATAATATTTTTGAATTAAAACAAAATAGCCAAAATCGTTCTTTGTCGTTTAAATATCTAATTTCGTCAAAATTTGAACTTCAAATGTATGTAGAAAAAAAGTCGTGCCTATAAATCATTATTAATATTTTTAAATAATTGCAGTTATAATAACAAGTTATGATTAACCTTATATTAAATTGTCAAGCTTTTTAACAAGGAAACATTTTTTTATCGATATATTTTATGGAAAAAAGAAACTAAAAGTCTATAAATAACTCGAAAGGCTAAAAAATTATACCACTCATATAAAATGCTAGAATATACGTTTGGTGATGGTTATTTATTTATAAGTTACAACAAAATGAAAAAAATCAATTTGATCAAAAACTGGTTTGCCCAAAAATGTCTGTACACATAGTTCCTCCCTAATAATTTGTATTACTGTTTTTCTCAATTATTTAGAAAATAACTGGAAATTGTTTACTTTTGACCCCTATTTTTCGGCAGTGGCGCGTGTGATTTGATTAACATTTGGTTGGTATCGAAGAAAATTAAATTTAATACACATACGGATATAGTAACTGTTGCGGTATGATATTATTAGTCGGAGAAGAAGACGCACACGGAAGCTCGCAACTGTACTTTAATAGTAATTGTATATGATTTATGGGATACGTCCGGGGGCCGAGTTTGAAATTTTACTCTACAAAACGTACCGAAAATACACACAATTATTGGTAGAATACCACGGTCAGCGACACCGTTATATTACGTAGGTACATTGTACATAGTCATATTATATGGTAGCTTACGTCTGTTGCGGACCACACGCGAGTGGGCGTCTCAGGCGAGTAGGCATCCGCAATATAGGTACACGAAGTATAATATAATAATATTATACGCCTTTACTTTGCGCCAGACGTTTACGACGGGACAGCGGTATCGGTATATTATAATAACATAACGGTACCCCAACCCGGGTATACGGCGGCGTCCGTCGGAGGTTCAATATAATATACCGCGGTAGTATAAGTAGGTATAATAATATAATTACGCATTTAAGCGCCTTCGCCGTACCTGTGTGGCGAGCAGGCAGTAAATTTTACATTATATTATATTATTGTAATACACGATCATGGAATTCGATCGCAAAACGATTTTAACGGAGGTCGTCGTAAAACAATCACTGCAGCGCGCAGGTATGGCGGTCGCGGTGGAGGCGACGAAGACGACTACATTACAGGTACCTATACCTACTGTTATCGCGGTGGTGAGTGGTGACACAACTCGGCCGAAAGTTCACTGAACCGATCGAGTTCCGATGATATATCGTGCGAAGAGTACTTATAATATTATAATGATGTCGCTGCAGCAGCAGTGAAATACGCTTAACATTATTGTATAATAATGATAATAATAGATAGCGCGCTGCAAGTTATGCTGCAAGGTCGCCGGTTTCGCCGCAACGATCGATCGCCCCGTCGACCACGGAAATCGAGGGAAATAACAAATAAGGTACAACAAATCGTATCGAAACGGTTTCGAGTCTGCGGTGGCGAGCATACTTATAAATGTACCTACTTTAAGTCGGTGGTCGTCCGTCGTGATCGCATCCGCGGCATATACACTTAAGTACGGTATGTATAATATTGTAATTTATATATTATATTATAGGTATATGTATCATAATGACAAGGCCGAGAACCAGTTTTCGTATAAGGGGCCATCGGCGATCTCCGTGTGCTCGTATATATATATATAATATATGCAACAGATAAATATAATCGGTGTGGCGTGTTGTGGAAAATTGGATATGGCATCGGGAAAGGATGTGTGAAAAAAATTGAAAAAATCGAAATCGGTCCTTCCAGATGTGCGAGCGTCCGCACTTGCTCTTCTGACCGCACTAATAATAATATAATGTGCAATGCGGTTTCGCAGTTTCGACGACCGTACACGCGTTCCGTGGTCCGAATTCTCTCGCTCCGTCGTCAATAATTTTGGTGTCGTATTTTTTATTTCTTACATTGTTTTTCTTGTATTCCTGTGCACGTTATTCACTCTATTATTATTAATATTACGTGTCTTGAACGTACACATTTAATATGACGTGTATAATGCTTATTGATCCCTCAGACGATTTAGATTACGCATAGGGCATAGCGATCGAGTTGAACGACGTGCGAATAAGTGTCACGCGGTGCATTGCATTGCATGCCTCTTGTCGACCGATGTTCAATAATATATTATATTATATTACATGAATCTGCAGTAGCGAGTTGTCAGACCCCCCAGGGATGTCCCTAGACTCATTCGTATGATGAAGACAGGGAGGGGGGAGTTAAAGGTTCAAACTCAGTTTTTGCATATTATTATAGTTAAACATTTCTTATTATAAAATATAAGTTTATTTTTATAGGTACTTATGTACTCTATATCATTATTAAATATTAATATTAGAATAATTTGATTAAGTAGTCTTTTTGAGAAATTCGTGCTGAAGCAAGTTAGTTGAGTGTCTTACAATTAATTAAAATTTACAATTTTTTTCTAAAATGCTTATAACTTATTTTAAAACTAAAATATCAAGAAAATCTTAGAATTGGCCTCAAATAATATTCTGACCTTCAAATTTTATAAAGAGTTAAATTACTCCAACAATAAAAATAACAGAGTAAAATTTCATCTAAATTCGACAATCTCAACTACACATTAATTCAACAAAATGTAATATACTAATATACATCTATTAAATACTACAAGACAATTTTAAACCCCCCTTGAATACATCCATGTTGTACCGCAATATCACGTATCTTCATTATTTTTCCTTAATACTTCGGAATAACATTAAAATTATATATTATAAAATTTGTTTAATCGCTGTAAAGATCCTTTTATCCGAGGCAAAAAAGTTGAATTATTATTATTTATTTCTCTGAAACTAATATCAATTCAATTGTTGTCTCTACTGTATACCTTGTAATTTTCAGTTACGTAATATTGCATTAATGACAGTCTCAATTATTAACAGAGGAATTTTTTATAGAACAGAACAGAAACTATTGATCACAGTTAATCGTATCAATATAAACTTTGAGTTTTGTAAAAAATATAATTTTTTCTTATGAATACCGATCAAAAGCTTTTTCGTACAAATCGATAATGATGTGCAGCCTGCATAAAAGAATATTATTGTATTCAACAAAAACTTAAATGTATTTTATTTATTATAGGATCACTATAATATTATGTAGACGGGTGACTATGTAGTATGTGTACTTATTTTAGAGACATCCACTGATCACCGGTCGGCGGTCATCGCGAATTGCTTAGGTGTTTATGATCGCGGTTTTGTCATCGTAATGACTTTGAAGTAATGTTTCGCGTAAATATTATAGTTTGTAGTTTAGTTAATGATTTCTCGACTTCTCAACATCGTCTCGACATCTCCAACGGTCGGATATAAAATGCAACCAGTTTCCTATTAGCCATTATATTATACACCGTTGCATTCCATTATTGGTGTTTCGTGAACCTTTTTCTCTTCCTCTTTGGCTCTTCCCTCACCAACACACCACGCGTCTCAACCGCCGTTTACATGGTATATTTCCCTACGCCCATCCACCGACGGTTTATATAACACGAACTTGTTACGCATACACGTGCAGGCGTATAATATATACTACTACTCGGTTAGCCGCGTGTGGCACTGACATCGACCTTTCGCCCATTATACCTAGGTATGTAATGCATAGTACCTACGTCCGTAGACGATACATAAACGTGTGTCCCTCGTGATGCTTTGTCATTTCAATGGGCGCCGCCTACATGATAATAATAGTAATAATATGTATCTTGTCGGATCTTGTTTGTTAGAGTTATACGGGAAATAAAATAAGATTGCATCTAAAAAATCATTTGACGTATTTAAAACATAACCCCAGTATTATAATATACGTCGCATGCATTTTGTGCGGCGACCGAACAAATGTAAGCTCGTGACAAATCGGACTAGGAACAGAGCAAAATCAGTGAAAATAAAGTATTATTATTATGATTATCATACGGACGTATCTTGTATGTTTAGACGATATTATATTGTGCTTATAGTAGTAGTTAGTTTTGTATAATATTATTATTGCGTGTTTTTTCCATTGTCGCAACTCGAAGTCTGTAATGAAATGTGTATTGACACCTATGTTATACCAATTTATACACCTATGTAGGTGTTTTAATTAAAAAATAAAACCCTATAGTAAAATATAAGCTATACAAGGCGCTGGAGATAAAATTGGAGGTTGTTAATGCGCGTGAATAAAAATATGTATTTACGCATATAAAATAAATATAATATGTGATATATTATTATATAGATGAGTAAGATATAATGTTTCTTGATTTATATATCATGTTATTTATATACCTACATAATGACGATTTTTAATATAATTTTTATGTTTATAAATTATTTATTTAATAATTTAATATACATTTTTATATTTATAGATTTACACCAAATGGCGTTATAGAAAATAACTTAAAATTATTAACAAGGAATTATAACAAGCGTAAATTCAAATATTAACGATAAATTACATAGGAACAACTAAATAAAAACCAAATAACGCAGCTTGGAGGCACTTAAATAAAACAGTTAGGTATAGGACGGATCGGAGATAATATTCTGCATACATCTAAGTAAAGAATCTTCATACACATAATTTGCTCTGTAGGTCGGGATAAAAAATGTATATTTTTATTACCGGTGTAGTAGCACTTCAATTGGTTCAACGTGAATATTTAGTTACATTTTAACGTTTTGATTTTCTTGTCACATAAAATTAAATATCTGATTTCCGTTTTTAGGGACAAATGTTATACTTGAAATCAAATACACGTAACTGTCTATAGTACATTTACATACGTTCCGGTTCAACCAGTATATTAACCGTTAAGTCCTGTTTGGCAAATGTCAAATATTTACCTTTTATAATTACTAATTCAGATATATTGTACAATAAAATGTTGTGACAATGTTCACAGAACAGAACGCGGGTTTCGATAAAACATTTGTAATATTTGTTCTTTATGATGCACACAGAAACACTGAATTCATTTTTTTTCATATAATATAGGTACATTGCATCACCCCGCGGCCTGCCTGAGATGAACAAAGAATATGACGTGATGAAGTATAAATCATAGTTGTGACAGACAGCGATGAAGTTTTTAGCATAAAGATTGTTAAAATTCTTAAAGCTGCAATGTTGGTAAGTATTTATTATTAGATTGGAAAATCTGGTTGAACTGGAAAAACTTGTAGTTTTTTTTCTTTCAAATACAAAAAAAATGAGTTATCCTCATTCCTCATAGACATAGGATTTCTTGAACTCGACTCCCTTAAGATAAATGTTGTAAACTGTTTGATTAATTGGTTGTTGGAAAAAATCTTGCATGCAGTTTACAGATAGGGGAGAAATTAAAAATGAAATATTTGAACGAGCTGGATTACGATATTTTGGGTAAATATTATACTTTTAAACAGGATTAAAAAATTTAATTAAGCTTAAGAACTGTTATTGGAAAATTTGTACGTAATACGAAATCTTCAATATATTTATCTACATAATATATTAAATTGACTTATTTTTATATTATTCAAAAGCTTAAAATAAAGTAAAATAATATGAATATTTTCATTCATACAAACTATTTAAAATTTCAATTTCATCCATTAAAAAACTAAGTCATGTATATTTAATATATTTTATGTCTTATGTGGTACAATTTATTTACAATAATTAGCTTGTAAAAATGTGAAATATACCATAGTTAAAAAGTATGTATTAGGTATCTACAGTGGCTATACCAAATTAGTTTCATTCGATATCTATGAAATAAACAAGTAACTACTATAAAGTGTTGTTGAAATAATTTTTAATTAATATTTTGGTTTTAGTTGTATTGTTAATTAACTTACATCCGTCATTATAAATTATTGCCTAAGCAGTACACTGCAATTTTTGTTTTAAATATATCTCAAATTTTTGAATCTAGATATGTAGACAAAAAAAAAAGCCGAAATAATTTTTGTGATGTGTATCTTATGTTTTTATATTTATTAGTTGCAACAAGCATAATTTTTTTGGCTTATATAATAATAGTACCTTACCAAGAATAATAATTATGTGTTATAAATTATAATCAAAGTTATTATTGATTTTATAAAATATAATTTAAATCAGCCAGTCAAGTTATGAAATAATTAATTATTTAAATGTTTAGTGTGTTGTAATCATGTACACATTTTTATCATATATCAATCATATATCAATGCGGGTACTTTAAAAATGTTGAAAAGAATAGAAATCATAATCATAGATAATTATTTTGTTTTTCATACCCCTGCAGCAGTTAATAATTTATAAACTTAATATAAAACGTCGGTACAGGAAAAAACGTGATATGCAATGCACCAAACTTTTAACAGAAAATTTGATGAATACTCCGGATAGATAATATCAATTAGACGAAATAAATTATGACCTCATCGAATTCACACCTATATACACAATAAAACAAATTTGGATTTTTTGGCAACCCTTCGAATATTCGAATACATTTCTTATGGTTTAAAACGACGTCAGTACAAAAATAACTATGTAGTGCAAAAAAAATAATAAAATTATGCTTACCGTGGTATATTAGACATTGACACAGGCACCAGCAAATGGCAAGGTACTCGGAAAATCCGAGACTCTTCATCGTATCGCAGGCTTTAGATTTTACTCTATCGTCGAGAAACGGAAAACGGTCTGTGCTCGTGCGTAGGTATAAGTACTGTTTCAACAATTGCACATTACACTGTCCCGACGTGTGTATAATATATAATATTCTCTAAATATGTAAATATAAATGCCGGTTTAAAGGTTATAACACGACGGAAACAAAAAAAAAATGTCGATGCGACAAAATGATTGCGATACAACGTCGAGTGTGTTTATTAAATAAGTGTCTCCGGAGGAGTGAATTACTATACTATATACGATTCGCGTGCCGGTCGTCCGCCGCAGAGTGTGAGCACGAGACTGCGCGTGTGTTGCCTATATCGTACGGACTGATAGGTACGACTGATACGATGATGCACCTGGAGCAGGGCCACAACCTACTGACTCCGTTCTAGAAAATACCGGCGGCAATGAACTGGGCAGCAGCACACGAAAAACGTACGAAACGAAAAATGCAAGAGAGGAGAAAGGCGGTAAATGCGGTACAGAGAAAATAATAATAATAATATGGTCGCGTATTGGGCCGGCGCTCGGCTGCCCGCGGTAGGGGAACGCGCTCGGCACGCGAAGATGCAACAGCGGCGGCGGTCTTCATTTCTCTCTCTGCGGCTGCTGCACCAGCCGTCGTCGTCCATTTCTCCTTTTATTTTTTATGGTATTATTATTCGTCTTTCTTCGCGACATTGCAAGTCTTTCCATTATCACGGCCAATGGGTTGTACACACAAACTGCACTTAATGACAAATAGACGAATATACGTATATGCGATATACGAATGGTCGGACGTGCGTCCTTCTCTGCGCCTTCGGTTTCGTGACTTAATGTTTTACACTCGAGAATAATATTAATAAATTATAATCGTTATTGTTGTCGCCGCGTCTGTAGGTCGTTTATGGAAACATGCGCAGTTTTCTTTTCTTAGCAAGTAAAAATGATCGTGTTACTACTTGTAAGCTAAGTACTGAAATTTATATTATACTCTGTCTCGTTTTTTTTGTTAATTATATACTCTCCTAAAATTTGAAATCGGGCTTGACCATTAGGAAGTAGCCTCGTTCGTATATTTACACTTGACTTCATGTTTTGAGTGTATTTCTTCTAAGAATGTTATTATGTTATATGATAACATTGTAGGTACTATGGCAAAAAATATATATCAATACACAGTGTAGTGTTGTTGTGCTCTTTAAAAATGAACTCAGGCAAAATGAAAACATAATACCTCCCCTCAAGCTTTTCATGCGGCCAAAAGCATAAGTTTTTACTTCGTATAGAAAAACAAAAAGTCTAATTTTTTTGTTTTCTGTACCCAAAGAAAAAAATAATCGATGACGCAACTCATAGGTAATCATTTATTATTTGACTATAATTTGATATGAGCCTCGTACGAAGTACCTACTACCTATGCAACTATAATTAAATACAGTGGCGGTCAAATGATTTTGTCATGGAGGAGGATATGGCTGATTTTTTAACATGCACTTTTTAATTATTAAAAATATAATTTACGGTTATTATAAATTAAATATTGAAAAAAAGGTCATGCGGAGATCTATCCCCCACATCTCCGGGTTTGACCACCACTGAATAAAACTATAAATTATACTACCTACTAATTCATTTAATTTTTATAAAAGAGTAATGCTCAATTGTAATTATGAGCTACCAAGTAGAATTTATAGAGAACAGTTGGCTACATATGCAATCATTACTATTTTATAATTTAATTTACAGAACTACAGCCAACAGATTATAGTACCTATTATGGCAAGTTAACATAACATTGAAACAATTATAATAATTAATTAAGCTAAATTAAAGAACAATAAGGCTTTAGTAATGATTTTAAGTATAATAATAATCACTAATTAGTAAAAGTAGGTATTATTTAAGTTTGATTATATTTCTCTGTCTCTTCTTGAATGTATTCATTTTCTTGTATTTTTTCTCATAAGACATATCCTTTCTCTGTATTTGTATGCAGCTCTTTGTAACGATGATGCTGATACCCAAAATTGAAGAACTAACTTTCTGCTATTCTAAATACCTACCTATTGTTCCTACTCAACTATTTTGTAATTCTCGTGTATTATAATTGTAAAAGGTTACCATTGGGATGTCTGTCCGTTCTTATAATACATATGTATATATTATTAAGTACCTAATTATTAACCGACTAATTAAACTATTAAGGTACTTATTAAATTATTAAAAGATTCAATTGAAGTATTAGAAAACAAGTATGTAAGCTGTAAACATTTAAGTTTTTAGTGTTTTTATCAATTATATTAATTTATTTACAGCAAGGAGCATTTTGATCATAATTCGAACTCTGCGGAAGGGCACTTCACAATATTCTGGTATGAATTTCAAATCATAACCGTTCGGCACCTCGCCATATTTCATAAAAAAAAAGTCAAACCACGACCTTACCTAAGTCAAAGGGTTTGGTGTAACTGCCGATCCAGTACCTATTTTTTTTTTTTGATGTCCATCCGGTTTGAGTTGTAGTTTTGTAATTCAATAATGGTTTTGTGATATTTCGATTTTGACAAACAACATTGCCGCGTGTTCACCTGAACACATTAAGTTAATGGATTTAATACCAAAGTGCAAGGCCTCTTTATTTAACTCAAAGACATAGAATTATAAAACTTATTAAGTACATTTTATAGAGCTAAATTAATAATTAGTAACTTTTTAATACCAACAATTAGTTGGATCCTTAACATTGTGTGCTATTGCTATATAACATAAATAAAAGCCTTCAGATGTACATATATCATTATACATTTTTAAAATATTATTTGTATTTTTTCATTTGAACTTAAAATAAGTTTAAAATGTTTAAACATTATATAAGGATACCTAATCTATTAACGTATCAAGGCAGTAGGATTTCGTTTCAACGGGCCAGCCTGACGAATTAAATTAATAACGTATAAACATTGATAGATTGAAACTTTGAAATATACCTACTTAACAAATATGCACTTATGCATATTAATGAACTGATATAGTGATATGAATATACTTATTAGTATTATTAGTTATTGCTATACATTAATAGTCTAATGTGAAAGCTTAGGCCAAATATTCGGGTCAGAGCAAATTTAATTATTAACAGGATCATTATTAAGACTATCTCTTTTGGAAATGATATATACATAGTACATACTTTTAATTTGATAACAAGCTTTCTCTGTCAATAATGTCTAAACAGTGATGATAACCCGGTAAATTATTTTATTGAAATATTTACTAGCACCGATGTTAAGTTAAATTAGAATGTGCGTAAATAATTATAAATACACTTTTATAGCTATGGCTATAATGATATCTTGACAATTTATAATTGTTTGAAATTTGTCCAAATTAAACTGAATAAAATATATAATGTATTATATATATATAATATGTGTGTATGCGTGTGTGTGTGTGTACCGTGGATTAATCCATCTAATGAATAATCCGAATAATCCGGTCCACCACCCGCCGTATATTTACTAAAATTATTATGCAATTTACTATTAAATAACAATAATTTTCTTCATATTATTATGAACTTAAACCATTTGTACTTTAATGTTTCATAACTCTGAAACTCTATACTAAATCACATAAAATCTGAGTATAGAAAAAATGGTCTTTGAAGTATATTTAGAAATATTTCAAAAATCAGAAATGAATACATTTATTAGAAAAGGAAAAATGCGGTGATGCTGCAAAGTGAAACAACCTGTCTATATAATAAATCTAAACATAAAAAGCTAAGAATAATAATATTATAGCCATCAGCCATCACTTTTTAAAAATAGGAAACAAAAGGAGAATAACACGATTTTTTATATAGCTATATATATATATATATATATATATACACACACATATATAGGTTCGCGTAAACCCACGACTTTAGATTCAAAACAAATTCCCACGATTTAAATAGTATGGAAATTATATACTTTCCCTAATGACACATTTAATTTCTTAAACATAATATTATGTTCTATACTATTGTTGATTCTATGTCGACCATTCATTGTAAACCACCATATATTTATTATTTACATATTTAATATTTATATAATTTATATTTAAATTGTACAGGTATCAGTACTAGTATAGTTATTGTCATACATATGTATAATAAATGCAATTTTTTTTGTCTAGGGTGCTCATATTTTTAGTAAAAATTGTCGAGATTACCCAATTTTTAAAGATAAGTTCCTAGTTTGTTAACTAAGAAATCAAAATTGTCTAAATCAGTACAAAATTGCTATCAATTTATTTTTAATTACAGTAATTCAGTCGTTATTAAGATTATATTTATGAATACATATAGACTAGAAAACAATTTTAATTACCAATGTAAAAAATGTGTTTTTGTTGTGCCCATACAATATTGTGTAATCTTACAAATCTTCAATAATTAATACACGCATTCTTCGATACTTCTTATAGTCGTATACACAACAATCGTATACGTACGTATAGTTATGCAAATTGTACGAGTACAAATCAAAAAAAGTTTATATTGTTTTCATACATGTAATATGACAGTATGGACTTGGCTCAATTTATTCAGTTTTTAGCACTGATAGTTTAAATTACTTATTACTATGACCTAAATAACTAAAGTTCATAAAATAATGTTGGAGGGTCGTTCATTTCCTGTTCCTAACGGTTCAAATCAATTTAGCTGATAAAATAAGTGAACGGCATACTTGAGTTTTCTATATTATTTCAACATTATTCCGATTCAGATTAGGCAGGTAATTTAGATAAATTAATTTCATTTAAATAATAATACGCGTACACCGAGTTTTACGATGTATTATCATTTTTTCTGTTTAGGATAAGTAATATAGTTTCTATGTAATATAAACAATTGTTCCATCTTCTACATAATAATTCGAAAATTAAATCCAAAAATAAGGTAGGTACAATAATTTGTAGCTATTACAATTTATTTAAAATTGATTACAAGTTATGATCAATAACCATTTTATTACAGTTTCGATTATCATTATCGATATGCTGTGATCAAATATGTACTTAGTATTTTTATGTACCGCCAATGTTAGTACAGAATAAAATTTAAACTATCATTGTAGGAATCTTGATCACAGTATAGAACATTACTGCTCGATATTATAGTAGGTACATATTATATAGTTAATTATACGATGTTAAAAAAGTTAAACAAAAATCAGATAAAATATGTACCTACGGCAACTTCATAGAATAGTATTTTTAAGTGCTACTAAGTACCTACTAAGAGAAAGAAATATATAGATCCCAGAAGTAGGTACAATTAATAACCTGATATTAAGACGTGCCGGCGTGTGTTTTGTAATTGCTTCATTCCGACAATAGTTTTTATATATATAGGGACATGGGGTCGATTTAAATCCATTAAACAGTCGTATAATTTTTATGTACATTAATTACTCTTTCAGATCTCCTACTTGCTGTTAACAACTGTACAAGCTTAAATTAAGAAGATGATAAATCGAAAATATATTATACCTACCCGACTAGAAGATATTGCAACTAGAAGATAAAATATAAATCACAGAAATGTATGATTTTGACAAGTCGTTATTCTAAGAGATGGTTAATGTGTAGAAATCTTGTAAGTTATTGTTCCAAAGAGAGTGTAGTTGTAGCGCCGAAGTCATGATCAATACAACGTGATACTTAAAAATAATTTCTTTTTCGTGGTTATGCATAATGTATTATGATATCAGGTACATACATTTTTTTAGGGGCTTAAAACTATTATAATTGATAAATGTTAACGTCAAAATTTCAAAGTTCCTCTATATTATACTACAAGTAAGCCTGTCCTTCGTTCATTTGTGGCATTTGTCATTTTTTTTTTAATCAATAATATGGGTACACATATTATTATTATTATAAACATCAATTAGCGATGCATCTATTAGCTGATGCACAAAGTTCACTAATTTTTAGATTTTTAAACGGTTGATTATGAAATAAAATATATTAATTCAAAAAAATATACTGCGTATACTATATACATTATTTATGTTTACATGTGCTAATGTAAATATCTATAAATAAATTCCTTTTTTTAACTTAAAATAAACTATGTTAATATAATATATGCATGTTACTTATTATATTATTATATGACGGTTATGTGAAGTTCACTCTCTGTGAAATTTGTTTAACATAATATTAATATATGAGTATATTTCATGTTCATATAAATATTAAAATATATAACTGCATTGATGCAGATGCATTATGGATTTCAAGGTTAATAGTTATATTTTATACGGTATTTTATGCACTTGAATATTATTTTTGAATGCCTTTCACCTTAACCTTCGTCTTCATATTATGTGGTTATATATTACTAATATAATATTAGTAACTGTATTACCTATTTATTTTCATACATAATTATGTTCTTACTTTAACTGTCCAATATTTATGTGCAATTTATAATATATATTTGAATGACAGCCATTGTTTCAACAACACAGCGGTATTTATAGACTTGATTAATTTTATTTCCATCAAAATTTCGGCAAAATATAAATAATGTATGTACACCTCTGTTTTTTTTTAAATTAGTACTTGTTTGTTACCATCATTCTACTGTGTCACATACAATTTATTACCCCTGTATGTCGTAACGAGCATTTTTATACATTATAAAGAAACATTAAAATAGAAGTAAATAATAATAAATAATAATAAATAATAATATAATATGTTTTTGTAATTGCAGCATATTGCATATGGTTGACAATTAATACTTAATAATTACAAGTAAATAAGCATTAAAAAAAAACAGGAATTCGCACTGCTGTATAGTCGTAGGTATCGAGTGTACCTCGTATTGAGAGAGGGACACTAGTCTATCGTATGTTCAATTTAAATTAAATGATAAATCATTAAATACGAAAAACGATTACCAACAGGACTTGCAGTCTCCTAAATTATATTTTATTATTTATTATTTTTATTGCTATACCTAAGTAATTTATTTTCTACAAGTATACTTTGGTAGATTGAACTAATTTTTGTTAACAACAAATCGCATTCATAACATTATATTATTATTATAATATTATTTCATATAACATTCGTAGGTGTTATTAATGTATAATACAGACATATATATTATATATACCATTGAACGGTAGAATTGGGTTCGTTGTATAAGTAGCTTAAAATACTTAACCAGAATATTTACTTAAAATCAAACATAATATATTGTACAAAAATTGATTGAAGAAAAAACAAAAAAATTTCAAATATCAAATTTCCATAAACATTAAAAAAAAAATTTTTTTTTAATATATCAAGTCTATTTTGGGCTTTTGATTAAAAATACAAGATAATCTAAGATAATTATTTGCTGAATTACAACAAAAAATAAAATCGATTTTGTCGAAAACTTGTTTTGCGTAAAAATAACCGTGTTTCCTTAAGTTTTTGAAAATTATGTACTGAGAATTTTTTTCTTTTGGCCCTCCCAAAGTACTAACTGGATCTAATTTGATGCAATAGTACCACAAACAATTCTCAAAATTGAAGATTTGTCTACTACTCGTATAAAAAGTGTCTTCATACAAATGTTAGAAGTTCAAAACACATTATACAGAAAGGCATTTAATACATAAAACTAATCATGTAGCACTCATAGTCTTTATGATTGAAAAACATGCCTGGCTGCTACTTTTAACAGGTAATTTTTTATTTCTTTAAGTAGTCTTATTAATTATCGAGCTTAAAAAAAAAATTAATACAATTTTAACCATTTCGATTTTTTTGTAAAAAGATTAATTATCTTAAATAATAGAATTTTTAATGAAGATAATTTAAATTTACTTTTGTAGAGCTTAATAATATACTCGTATAGGTGTATCGTGTATCGTACCTATGTATCATTATGTTGAAAATATAAATCAAGACTTTTTTAGGTATACGTATAAATTATTAGGTATTATTCTTGGAATTATTCAACGGTATATTAACATAATAAGTAAATAATAAATTTTTTTCTCTTCGTCAGCACTATTTCATGCGCCCTTGTTTCACGTCATCTAAGCTACAAGCTATTCGTATGAAATCCTGTTAAAATTCCATGATAAATATCCAAACATTCCAAACCGAGTAGACTATAATGTGTTATTTTGTTTTCGGTAAGGCGATTATTATAGGAAGCTTAAAGTCATAAAATCAAGCCAAATTATTTGAAATACCATTGTAATGTCTGCAGTACATTACAAACATATCAATATTAACGCCCGCCGCACCCATGAGCCGCGAGGACTAATGCTTATTTATCGGGACTTAAACTGTGGACAAATAGGGGCATAGGACCCGCACGCCGCACGATTTCCGGAACCGTAATAAACTATAGTATAAATAGGCTGTTTTTGATCAGTGTAATGCGATACTTAAAAATATTATCTTATTACCTTATGCGGTAAAAGAGGTTAACTGCGAGTAAAACGCACACGCGTCTAGTCTCGTCGTAACACATTTTCCACCGGTATTGTTCCATTTCGAAATGCGGGCAAGCAGCGTTTAGGACGAAATGACGGCTAAGGGGAGGGGACAGAAAAAAAGAAGTAATCGCGTAGTATTTGTAGAGAAAGTATGTCGTATCGTGGTGATTCACATAAATCAATTAAATGCCTTAAAAAAAAAAAAACACTCACATGCGTTTATATCACGCGCGGTGTGTGCATTTCCGGGTTAACAGTTATTATGTTGCGGGAAATAGTCGGTGTCGTGATCAAAGAGAGGTGTCGACCGTTTCAAGAGCTTAAGTGGCAAAACGGCAAACCCGTTTTCGGTATTTGTCGAAACGAAAAAAAGTCCAAGTTGTCTGAAAAAGGCGATTTAATGGTGTATTTAAAAGTTGTTAGGTTTACTGCTGCAGGGACGTTCAAATGGAACAAACCTGCTGAACCAGAACCGCCTACTAAAAATTCTCCAACTCGCGTACATAATGCATGTATATACGAGTGTGTAAGTGCACCGTGCGCATATAATACACTCATATATACAGTTATTAAAATATCATATGCAATTATACCTGTACTAATAACTAGAAAGAGGTGTGTAAATGTTTTATGGTGGAAACTATATGTGTACCACGAATATTGTGTGCCTATATTATGCGTGTGTGCGATTGGTAAGTGTAAAAATTAACGGAATCGAATGAGGATGTAAAGTACAGTTCCTTATGATGCGCACATCGATGATTGGTGAGCAATTACACATTTGATGGGCCGAAAAATATTTAGATGAATACATCTCTGAAGTAAATGTTCACACGATCTTATTACAGAACAGACAATTATTGTAAAAATACGTATAGACATTAGAACGAATTCATATCTCGGTTACAATATAATCAAGGCCGCAGACGGCAAAATATTATTTTTTTTTGTGGGGGGGGGGGGGGGGGGGTGATGGTATTTATATTTTTTTTTACTAGCAAATTTTAAAATCTCAAATGGAATTTGTTAATCTTGGTAGAGGGGGGTCTGAACCCCCCTACCCTCCTGTCTAACGTCTTGTACATAATTATATAATATAATATGACGACACTTGTGTTCATTTTCATTTCTTACTAATCACTTAATTAATTGTCATTATACAATATAATATAGGCATACGTATTGCACGCAAATTAAATTATAATACACTGATATCACTTTTACTTGATAATTTTTTTATAATAATATGTAATTTGTACAACTTTACTAGGTATCTATATAATTAATATTGCTCCCTTTATTTTTTAATAGAATACTGAAGAAGAAAGTAATAATTTGGATTAATCACACAGGACGTAAAACCCGCATACATATTTTTGTCTCTGTCCATCCAATGAATGAAATATAATATGAGCTATATCTCAGACTGTTTTATTATTTTTTTTTTTTATCAACACTAATTTAATAATCTTTGCATATTGTACTTATTATCTATGCAATTTGGAAAGCTTAGAAATAGATCTAACTATAAATACTTCAATACTTGTGTAATGATAAACCATGGTTAATTGATATGTTGGATAGTAGGAATTATGGTTATACTAGGCATTTATTCTTTTAACAATAGTATGTAATCGTTTTATTTTTGATCTTACTAAAAAAACGGCATAAATACACTCATATTTATGACTAAAAGTCTAAAAATGAGTAAAACCACAATTTTGTAAATAATTTAAAACATAACTTTAATATTTTTATTCTAATATTTATAAAACACATAACGACAATATTATGAGTGTTATTACACTTACTATGCTACTGAAATATTGAATATATTGTTTGTTAACTATTAACAACTTGTAGGACAACGTTACAACTTATCTTAACTCGAGTACATTTTTTAATCGACACTCCCACCTTTACAATATCGTACAGAACCGGGATCACTGAGTACTGGCAGGCAGATGCCGGTTTATCCAATATTAATATAATATTTTATCGGTTAAACACAATCTTTGCGACAATTTCCGGCCATATATACCTAACATCACCTCGGTCATAATACTCTTGCTGCTGGACGCTGGTATGCGATGAGTTGGTCGTTTTTACAGACAGATCGTTTCTAAAATCACTGAAAATATTACGCGAACGTTTTCACTTTATACCGAAATCGATGTCTTGGAGTACCTTCTGTATAATTACACGTCTTACGCGTCATAATGAATTTAGTTGCGAATGACGGTAAATCGCGTGAAAAACGATATCACGTCGCCACTCAATCAATTGATTTTGAGCAAATGTACTTACGTGAAACCTCGGAACACAACACGAGTATTATAGGTGTTATAATGCAATATGTGCGTGGTGCGTCGTATTATATTCCCACAGCGTGCTCTGGCTCATAATTGATATTTAACTTTTGTCTGTGCGCGTGTCATCCGTCATCGTCGTAACACCTCTCCGCGATGACATAAAATCCGTCAAACATCATCGTATCATTAGGTTTTGTAATAATATAATAATAATAATCGTGGTTTTAGAAGCACAATGACGACAGAAAGGGAGAGCAGCGACGGCGGCGGCGGTGACCGGGTGCAGTTCAAAACAAAAACGGAAAAAAAAATACAATATCACGCGGAGAAGAAATTCGAACGAAAGTAAATAGTCGGCGAAAAACCGAATGATTACGAAACAAGCGGTTCGTTCGGGCTCACCAATGCAGCAGTATTGTATTAAACGGCTACGTTGTTTTAACAATAATATTACCATTATATGACATTATTATTATTCACTCGGCTCCGCGAGCGGATACCCGTCGGGCTCTTGTCTCTCGCAACTCATTTTCCGCTGTTAAACGGTTATACGGCGGCGTTACAACAATACCAACGGCGATAATAATAATATCATGCGCCTTTCACTATTATTATTTATGTACATATAATATTTTTTGTATTTTATTTTGTGTGAAACATTGCGCGGGCTGTTGACGAACTCAGCGCGAGTCACATGGGAGCTGAATAGGATTGGCCACCCGTGGACGTTAAACGAACGAGCGATCGTGTGCGGTAGCATAATATATATTTATTTTGTTATTATTATTATTATTATTATTTTCAAATCTTTTCACGCCAGACGGAAGCGTTAATGAAAAAAAAATACTATGTTAAATTTATAGTAGCGACTAGCGGCGCGGAGAAAGTGGCCGCGTCGTTTAACCGTGGGTCGAGTCTATATTATTATTATTATCATTACACCCATACGTATAATTACAAGCGTGTGTACACCTAATAATATTATAATAAGACGCCTGTCTTCATTTTATTGTTTACATTTAATTACCTACCCGACGGGCGTCAATTATTACCGATCTATATTTTATTACATGGCGTACTGGTATTTTATTTTGCACGCATGCGCGTCTTTAAGTCTGTCGTCTTCCAGTAAAATTATAAGCATATTATCATATAGGCCACAGGGTGATATTCAAGCTTGATTATCATCCTATATCCTTAAGTGCAAATTATCAATTTATTTGAATTCTGATTTTTTGATACCCGTGTCAGCGAGTATCAGGCTCGTCAATATTTTTTTATTTTTTTTTTGCGGTGGGAGCCTGAAATACAGTAACATTTTTTTTTATTAATTATTAATCACTACAATACGGTCTTTGGAGTGGGCGGTCGCTCCTGCCGCCCACCCTAAATTACGTGCGGGGTGAGTGTGCAGTCTTAGTATAATATATTTATATAATACATCGTACTCACAAACATCACTCGTTATGTCAATAATAATAATATACATATATCTATTATCATATTTTATTATGTATGTAGTATTGTATAGTAATAAATTTGTAATCACTATACATTAGTCAATTATCAATCATTGACTGTGTTTTATTTAAAGTGACTACATATAACGGAGAAGTTACCGATTTTTATCCCTGTAATTTAATTACAGCACTCTAGAAGGGTTCAATTTATGTCAACCTATAAGCCTCTTCCTAAACATACGTATGGTGACAAATGGGAGGAACACTTGGCCGCTTGTCCCTCTAGCTACACAAAGATGAGAATCATAGACTATTAAATTTTATCCGTTGACCCAAAACGGCTTTATTAATACAATTTTTGAATGTAAAATAATATCAAAGGTTAACACCAATTAATGAGTTTATTTTTTTATTTCTCAGTTTTTAAGACTTGTATACAAATAAATACCCACATTATAGCCATTACTCACAACCAGCACTTTTTAACCGTTTACTTCTATTGAGTTCCTATAATCATTGCTATGATGCATGCTTTACATTATTACCAATAAAACATTTACAAAATAAAAAAACAATCGTTTGGTATAGTTTTATAAACGCATACTACAATCTTACGATTATACCAAGTCGGATGGCTTATCAGCGGCGTGCAACTGGTGATTGATAGAGTGTGCGTGAAGTATTGAGATAACCAGGCACCCTCATAGTACTGTTTATTCACGGTTCAGTGAGAAATAGATAGGTATATCGTATGTGTGTAGTATACTCTTTAAAACTCGAACAATTTTTTACTTGACATTATCTTTTCAAATATCGTAGACATTAAAGATTTAAGAATTAGTTTACGTTTAGTTTTATTTCTTTCGTATCTAAAATAGTAAAATTTATAAAATAACAATAATACAAAGTTAGAGCATCAGCTCCATCAGTCGAGACCAACGTTTGAAAATTCAATCAAAGTTTCTAAAGCACGGTGTCGAATCGTTTACATAATGACCCAAATACTAGAAAAAAGGTGGTGGTGGTCATCAACCAATATCGGTCGAAATGAATGTATTTCATTTTAAATGTTCCAAAGGATTTAGGAGAAGTAATAATTGTGCAAGACGGTTTCTTGGCCGTTCGCTGTTAGATAAGTAATCAGCGATACCGTGGTTAGAACAGACAGAGAAATCGCTATCAAAATATGTTTATGAGACATTTTGTAATGTAATTTCTAACTACCCTAAAACAATTTTTTCACCTACCTGCAAGAACCTGTTTGAAACATTTCCGGTTTTTAAAATTATATTAAACATTTAAAAGTAGTTTGATTAGGGGGGGGGGCTGTGGAAGAATCCATATTGTCAACGGTCATATTATGTTCATGTTGCCTAAAGATTATATTAACGGGTACTGATTCGTCATTATAAAATAATACCGAGTCTAGCCTGACTGTATGGTCCAATGGCCACTATTTTGTGTTCGACATTATCAAGGCAGCATAATGGTGTAACGCACCAGAATGAGACGGAGACGGATTCATTTTTTCAGGGATCCTTCTTTATTTGGTGCTAGTTGGTACTTTATTTAGTGGGTTGAAGGGTAGAGGACGCAGTAGGGAGGGGCTCTAACGAGCTGAAGCATCCGTCCCCAATACCGTGTTATTAGTTTTTGTTTATTTGAATAACATCCACTGTGATTCCGTTTTCTGTTTAAACTTTCATCAGATTTAACTTGAATTTTTGCGATTCAATTGGCTAGTTAATAGGTATATATATAATGTAAAAGACTAGTAATTAGTGTTATATAGAGGACATTTTTCTAAGTATTTTAAAATTCCATTGTTGAGATGATGATTTTGTTTTATTTTACTGATTTACTGCAAATATGATACTTATTGTAATTTTATTATTTTA
Source organism: Myzus persicae (assembly GCF_001856785.1). Lineage (NCBI taxonomy): Eukaryota > Metazoa > Arthropoda > Insecta > Hemiptera > Aphididae > Myzus > Myzus persicae. The sequence continues at coordinate 200,387 of NW_019103893.1, forward strand.
TATTGTTTTGTAACTAATAAGTATTTAAAAATACGAATATAGCTATAACTAAATTGTATGTCTTGCAGGTGATTATGTCTAAGGTAATAAGCATAAAATAACATAAAATAGTCATTTTTATTCGTGTATTTTCGACTTGGGGTTTTATATGTTTTTGCTGCAGTAAACTATTTTTTTTTTAAAATTGGGTTAGGTTCGTAATAAACAGCATACAACACGCAAAGACGATCTTATCGATTTAAAAAATTAAAACCTTTGTGCATTTAATACGCTGCAATGGAGAATCTGAATTAAAATACGGACAGGTTATACAATATAATCATGATTATTGAAGGGTTTATTTTTGACAAAAAATCAACTTTCTACATCACCTCAAACCAAGTCTTTGCACAAACGAGTATAATAGTTAAAGTTGAGTTCATTTTAACTTTTTGTTTAGCGTTTTTAAATTTAATTTTCATTAGCTTAATTTTTAACTTGATTTTTTTGGTTATGAACTTAATAAATACTGAATTACTTTACAGTTTTAACCAAATTTAAGTTACCTACCTACGTTTGTTTATAAAAAATTAAATAATAAATATAAAAAAATGATTATTAATGATGCATATTGCATAAACATTTACTTTTTATTGTTTTAAGCTATATAAGGTACTGGCTATTTATATATTAAGAAAATAAAAAGTAATTGTAACTTAAGTTGTTAACCATAAGTTTCTATATACTTTTAACTCAAGAGGACGCTGCACCCGCATTTGTTGTCTCCGTTTTACACACATAGCACACTTAGCAAACTTTCGTTCACTAGTTTCAATAATGAGTTGTTAGTTTTTATATTAGAGTGAATCGAACTATTATCAAACTTTTAGATTATCTGTGTTTTCCCGTTGATTTTTGCAGTAGTTTAGTTTTTAAATACATTTTTAGCATTTTCAAATATTAACACTTCACAAACCTACTCATAACTCACTAAAAATTAATATGTAGTAAAAAACCAAAAAGAGAACACAAATAATATTCTTACTTATAAAAGTTTAATATTATGTAAATTCACTCTAATATCAAAACTGAGATAATAAAATTAACAGCTAATGAAACTGGTGAACGAAAATTTGGTGTGTCGTATGTGTGTAAGACGGCGACAACTGCACTGCAAACCCGCAGGTTTAAAAAAAACGAATCGAATGACTATATTAACTTTCAACTTTTTAAAATGTTTTCTATCAACTTCACTCAACTCAATTAAAAATTATCGTCGACTTGCCCGAGCTTGCCTCAAACACACACGCACACACTCACACTGCACCCGTGCATAACGATGATGGTATCAAGTGTTATTATGACCATGTCACCAATTGCTCGATGCTGTAGATAAAAAAAAAAACCACTGATACCGGTACGTGTATAGGTATAACCTTAAAGCCAAGACTATGCTCCCGGACTATGGTCGTTTTTATTTTTAAATGACTTTTTACCTTTCAAACATCCATTACCTGTATATCATATACATATACGAGCCAGGTGTCGCACACTACACGCACCGCCTGTATAATTATATTTTAATGTGTGCAACAGTTTTCTTTTCAATGATCGGTGGATACTTATACTATGTAATAATAATAATAAAAAAAAACGTCCAGCTACGCCCCTGCAGATAGAGAAATGTGTGTTATAGTTCCACGACGTGTTATAGTAACCGCGAGAGCTTTCCAAATATGAAGAGAAAAAAACCTAGACGACGTGAATATAATATATGTATACAATTATTACGATATGCTAATTATACCGGCCATCGACGCGTTCTCTCCGAGGATATATTATTTTTACACACACATATAAATATATGCGCTCGTGTGTACCTATATGATAGTATTATATACATCTTTAAATCGCACTTATATATACCTATATTATACCGTATATGGCTTTGACGTTTGTGTGTGTGTGATTTTTAGTCGTCTATATCGTTGCCCGTCAGTCACACGCACGAGTAATATATGTAGTTCGTTTATTCGTATATAATGCGCGGCCTGATTTCCCCCATAATACATCGTGCCCAGCCTCCCCGCCGGTCACATCCATCCGGTTTTCACGATCCGCGAGAGAAATTTCCAAATTTGACCCCGCGGGCGTGATATGAAAATCGTATACACTCGGTCTTTTTTTTTTTTTTTGATCCTTTCTCGGCAACCTTACAACGGCCGTCGATATCATAGGTATATATTTATTATATTATGGATGTATCTGTTATGAGCGCATAATTTATATTTGTGTCGTACGCTTTGCCAGTGATCGATTTGTTTTCGAAAACGATTTCCGCGACGGTCTCCTGATTTGTTTGTCCGACCCGTTAGTTGAACGATTTTTTGTGCGAAGAGCTAGTACGAGTACGCAATAAGTTGTTTTTTTCGCGTGATGTCAACAACGGGGATAGCGTTTTTTCCAAAGGAATGTCCCCATCGCAAAACCCAATCAAAAGGAAGTACGAAAGGCTTTTTCAAAAATTTAAAATAATTATAATAAAATAAAACTATTTAAATAAATAATCGGCTTATCATGACACTGTTATTTATTTTACAACATTTATAGGGTTATATACGTTGTATAAAAGACAACCAATTATCTGTAAACTAAATTTTACCGTCAGTTATTGTAATTTATGAAAATTCTCTATAATATATTGACGATGATTACTTGTTCATGAATTATGCATCATATGAGAAAAACAATCATCTATATAATATATTATATCTGACCTGGGTTGCAATTTTGTTAGGGTTTGTAGTGCTTACCTATAAATAGACATAATTTTATTTTTGAGAGATGTTTGATTAGTTCAATGTTATTTTATTAGTTTGGATTCTAGATACACAGGTGTGACATTCTTATAGTCTGCTGACCATTGAATCTATGGGAATTTCATAATTGTATATTATAATTATATACTGACCCCAATTAAAATTATCAAAAGGTATCGACTTTTAAGAAGAAAATCAAAAACACCATCAAACATATATGTTTAATGTATATAACAAGTAAATTTATAATTTAATCTGTTAAATTTTTTCTTCTACCTCGTCTAGCTGTTACATATCTACATATTTTATTAATCCATTCACATGCTTCAAATGCAAATTAGATAGGTTACATGGCTTAGTGTTACATGCATTATAGTTATTAATATTATTATAGCCTCATATACATAGTATTTATTAGAAAACTACCCTTAAAAAATATAAATTAAAAATATGAATTCTGTTTTAGAAACCTAATTCTTTTTTCCCAGAGCACTAACTAACAGGTATCAAAGTAATATACGGTGAGCTTAATAAAAGTTTAACAGCGAAATTAATTAAAATTTTATATTTTACCTTTTATTAGTCTACTTGTTTTAGAACTTATATTTAAAGTGTGCAGTTAGTTTGTTAATTTTAAATTTATAATCTTTGTAATATTCGTGCACTTATACTTATCATGTTATGTATTCAGTATATTTCTGTTTTTATACTAACGGTAACGCTGTTTACTTCAATAAATAAATAATCATAAAATAAATTGCAGCGTTAAATTCTCTATTGCCGCCATATATACATGTATATAAATAATACTTATACATATATACGCATACTAGGATGGCAAGTTGGATGTTAAAGTAACGATGATCTGCAAAATATATATGCATAACTATGCCCCATGCGCGTATTATTAACAACTTCTCATGGAGAGAAAGAGAGAATCCTGAGAAAGTTTGCAGTTAAATTCGTTCGTATGTATACCTATTATACGTCTTATAATAGGATAATTTATCTCACGCTTTGTGTGATAAATAGAATCTCGAAGCTGCTCTATCAGCTTGTTTTCTTCGAACGAATGTATTTATTGCTGGATGGCTATACATCTGATCCGCAGTACTAAAATATAGTGTATTACGCGAGTCTAGACTCACATTTTATAATACTCGTCCGTATATAATATAATATGTCTGTACAAGCTGTTTAAGTGGATTTTTAATTTTATGACATACACACACGCACACATCATAGGTTCAAGTCGGTCTGTATATTTGAAATGTCTTCAATAACATAACATATGTGTACTTATATAAGTTATTATATTTATTATTTGAATTTACAGACTGATTATTTTCAACGTTCTTAAAATAAATAATATTTTCAATTGTGGTTGGCTGGTTCATTGTTGACATTTTTCAAGGTTTTACTTTTTCGAATGACGACATGTACTTTTAGTTACATATTCCTAAGCAAAATATTAAATATCTGATTAATTAGTTTTAACTATTAGGTATTTAAAGTTTAGATGAGCGTGGGAGTGGTACATTTTGCCGCGTTGGTGTTTTGTGTCACTCTAATCAACCTCGTTTAAAGTTAAATAGTTAGGCATAAGGCATATCTTATAAGTATATTTACTTAAATATTCTATCGGAAATCAATTTTTTGAATAGGTACCTATACCTACAATTACTAGAAAAATACTCTGCTTTAGAATATGATAAAAAAAATGTATGGTTATTATTTAAATTAAAATATTATGCTAATCACGAATGTTAAAAACATGTTTCCCTTATTCCCTTGTAAGTTATGGGTAAAACTTGGACTTTTATGTACTAAAAAATGTCATTTAATAATCAAAATATAAAAAGTCGTGAAAATATGTAAGAAAAAAACTTTATATTGTGTAATATGGTAAAAATTCACAACTCAATAGTACATATTAATGGCTCAAAAATAATTTAAAACAAATTTAATTAATTAATTATAATCATAGGTATCTACAAAATTAACAAAAAAATATTTCATATTTTGTAATTAATAATTTAATATTATTAAAATATTTAAAATAAAATATTTTATATAATATTTTATCACATTTATAGTGCCTACGAAATGTATTATTAAATTGGATGATTGACGAAATATTATTTGCTGCATTATTTTTTCTCTTCTATATACAATACACATTTTGAATTTTGTCAAAATATGCAAAAAAAAATCGTCATTAGCTTCAGACAATTAAATTCGTAAAGGTGGCTGACAAAAATCCTAATATTGTGAAAAGGAAAAAATATACAATTGCATAAAAATCCGCGCTCTAGTTAGATGTAAGTAAGCGATATTTTTTCTAGTTAAATCATCATAAGAGAGTGAACTGTTTGCATATTGCTTACTCTCATATTCGTCATATGGTATATTTATACGATATACCGTAATAATACCGTACCGTATACTAATATCGTCGATGGTCAACGATTTAAACTTGAAAATGTTATTATCAGTTAGTTGTTACATTTTTGTATTTTGAGTACTTCAAAAGGTTAACTATATATATACTCAAATAACTAATACGAAATAAGTGATAAATGTAGGTATTTATTACATGTATACAGTTTTTAATATTTTCATAATTAAATAAAATCATTTGTCGTCATACATTGGCGTATAGTCGTTGAAATCATGGATTTTATTGATTGTAAAAATATGTAAATGGATATTTTAAAGTATAAGGTGTGATGTATTTATTGATGATTATATTATCACAGTAACACTAGTAACACAGTATACACTATTTAATGTTTACACAATAAGTAGAATTTTCAAAAATCTTAAAAAAAGAACATAACACAGTATATTAGACCCTATATTATAATTAACTATTGTTAGACAATTGACTTAACCATTTTTAGTGAAATACAATCAAAGTTTTACCATTTAACTCAAAACGATAACATCTCAATAATAATAATTCCTATATTGCCCAACTATATGTTGTATAAAAAAATTGCTAATTGGTATTTTTTCATAGTTAAGCTATTTGTTATATTTTTACATTCGTACCTATATAAGTAATTCTTATAACTACTTTTTCTCTTATTAATATATATATATATATATGTGTGTGTGTTTGAATCTACTTTAATTTTAACTATTTATCTGCATGTCCATTCTAGTAAAATAAATGTACCATGGAATTGTTATAGTCCCCTTGATACTCTGGGTTGTCATAACGATATTTCTAGATAATTATAGTATGCTGTTGGGCTAGTCAGTGATTGATGTGATTCCGTAGAGCAACAGAAGCAGATGCATGCAGTTACAAAGAGAACTGGCGTATCGCCGCCGATACTCGTTCAGCGAACCTCCAATTACGCATCTGGGCGTCGGGCGTTCAAGTCTTTTATCGATATTGTAGGATAGGTACACGTCTTGCAGAGAAGGTGCATCCGAAATTAAGTTTGTTTGGTCCATATAGCAAGGAGCGAATATATGAATAAGGAAGGAAGGTAGGTAGGTAGGTTTGATAAACAAAATTTCTTTTTTTTATGAAAATGTCCTTAATATCATCTATTATTGTATGTACAATATATATTATTATTATTCTTTGGTTAACTGTATATTTTTTGTTTCAGTTCACAGAGCACCATGTAACGCACGAATAACGTTATATATATTATATACATATTTGTGTGCGTATATACGTCTATGTATACCTGGAGTATTTCAGTTTTGAATGTCGTCGGTGTTGGATCAGATGGCAACGATATATAACACACACGCACACACACACACACACACACACACACACACACACTATAGTGTTTTGTAACTCGTGGTTTTACAATGCATCATTGTTGTCTACATACATTGTGTTAGGAAAAGTAACGAAATAATATAAAATATATAACTGTGCGCCGTTCAGCCACACAAACGCACAATGCCCTCGGGTGGATCGTTTATTTGCTCTTGACGTTTATTTGATAACCGAGTACAATATAATGTTATTATTATTTATTATTATTATCATCATTTAAACCACGTTTCGCCAGCCGCGTAAACCGTATGACTGTTATTGTTATTTACCTGCAGTTAGGCAATACAATGATATAATTACGATACACATACGATGATATTATACCTCGCGTATACCCATCATGGCTTATTGCGTGCATTAGTATATTTATAATTTGATATCATGTGCAGGGGGGTGTTTACCAGTTGCCCCCCCCCCAAGGCTATTATCGCGATTTTAAAAATATACCAGTTGCCCCTGATCAAATGTATCAGTTGCCCTCACATGTTAATATATACACAAATACAATATATAGCTCGTAAAATAGGGGAGGTAAATATACAAATCATAAATAAAATATAAAATTCAAAATTATAATAATTTGTCAACATAACATGTAATTTTAGATGCGTCTGAGTGGATATAATCATCGAAAACGTATGAATTGTTATATTTTAGTAGGTATGTTAAAAGAAAAATGCTCTGGCTTCGAACTTGAATTCAATCCGTCAATTATTGTATCAGATAAAATAAATAGAAAAATAAAAATATTAGCAGATTAGATTTTGTAAAATCGGTTAGTAATATTATTATAACGAAACATAATACTTTTGAATTTTATACTATTTATATGTTGACAAATTATTATATTTTGATTTTAAACTATTTTATATTAACAAATTATTATAATATTGAATTTTATATTTTATTTATGATTTGTATATTTACCTCCCTTATTTTAAGAGCTATATATTGTATTTGTGTATATATTAACATGTGAGGGCAACTGGTACATTTGGTTGAGGGCAACTGGTACTTTTTCCTCTAGGTAGTTTGGGGGGATTTGGTATAAAAAAATGGTACTTTTGGGGGCAACTGGTACATGCCCGTGTAGGGCCTTCGATTGAATAGCACGATTGGGAAGTATATTTTTTCAAAATTTGACGAGTTTTTCAGTTCCATACGAGCGCAATACTCGTGTCCCTTTATTTCCTGAATTCTATATGTGAGCGGACAGGGTACAAAACTCGAAATAAAAAAATTAAAAGGGCCTGGAAGAAAAGCAACTTGATTTGGAAATAAAAATCCAAAATATCATAAACACATATACATTCTGCTGTGTGCTTTAATGCTAGTATAATAACACAATGTGGTGTACGAGTTGAAAGTCCGTTCGTTTGTCAAAATGTCCTGCGTGACTGCTGTGCGCGTATTATAAAATAAAATAAATATAGCGCGCAGGGCTAGGCATTTTTACACGTTAAAACTCGTTCCGCTGTGCGTGCATTTCACCGCAAATCGTTATTATAAGCCCGCAACTATGTATACACAATATATCAGAATAATGATATATTTTTACCGTCGAAAAGACATATATCCGCGATAACGAAGCGATACGTCTAGTGCTTGTTATGCATATTATACGGCTTTATATACCCTTGCCGCGGCGATCGCTGAGATTTATATTATACGCGAGTGCGTGTACATAATACATAATATGTATTATACCGCGTGTATACCACTACCGCATAACATGAGGATACGTTTACATAAATTAAAGATAACGCGACTCGGAGTATTTTAATGTTTTTTTTTTTTTTGTATATATCTGTATATATATATACACAATATTATACTATATGGTGCTGAAATGATCATCCTAATTGTACGAATAAATATCCTTCAAAGTCACGATGCGTATATACGCGTATGCCTACATTTAACTATTATGATGTGTAGGTAATACTAGGTATATAGGTATTTCACCGTCGTCAGTACTCAGTCCTAAACGATTATTAAAACTGAACAGCGCCTTCTCGTTATTTTTGTTCCTGTGCCAGTGATCATCTGCAGTACCTACCTAACTATAAGTATATAAGTACCTGCTACACAGTAATACTATTATGTAGTGCGGCGTATACGAATGTTGTATATATAGTGGAAATGCACTATAATGTTATACTTATACATAGTTACATTCACGCATGTTCATATGCCTAACAGTCTTTGATATTTCCGCGAAAGAAAATTCAAAATTCCTAATTTAACGGTTTCGCGTAAAAACAATAACAATACGAATTCACAATACGCGCATTCCACGACTCTCGCCTAGGGGGTAAGTTGGGATAGGATACAGTGACGTGCTCGGCCTTTTTGAGAGGGCGCTTGTAAATTGCGCCCGCATTGAACAGGTAGTGTAAAATCCCATAGTTCAGGGGTGGTGAACCTGTGGCACGCTCGCCAGAAGTGGCACGTTGGCAAAATTTCAATGGCACATCAAAATTAATTGAAATATTTTTCTTGACATATTTTGAAGAAAGAATTTTATAAGCTAGTAATATTTAGAGAACCTTCGAACTAACAACTACAGAAATTGCATTAAAAATGTAGTATTAATGTATTATAAGTATATTAGTTAACTAATATTTAATACATAAAGATATTTTTTTTTTTAAGAATACAAGTATTTCATAAAATTAAAGTTAACAAAGAATTCGTAATAAAATGTTCATAATTCATATTAATTAAAAGTTATTGTTTACTTTAAATTTTTTTCAAAAACGTGACCATATTTGGAGTAAAGCGCAAGCGATTATATTTTAAAAATGTTGTGTTAAACTTTGTCACTTAACCCGAAACAATTTCACCACCCCTGCCATAGTATCTGAGTGACCTTAAATTCATTGATATCTATAATTGTGTATATTAAATTATTAACACCGTTGTTCATTTATTGGTGGATAAGCCGATCGCTATAATCGTTATGCTTTTAACTGTATAAATTGACTTTACGTACCTATAGGTAATATTTTAGTAAGCTTTTTGCGTGCCATTGTGTTGAATATGTAAAGATAATGTCCACTACTATGCTGACATGTAACTTATAATTGTACTAACTTAACTGTATTAACTATATATTATAAAATTTACTTGATTTTTTTATTATTATTATTAACTTCATTAATTAATCCAACAAAAAATAATGAAAACAACTGATTAATGATACCGGGCTCAATTTACAATTTTTCGGTTCGTGGGGCACAATTTACATATTTTGTCTTTTTGAAAAGGGGGATATAAAGTTTTGACTGCTCTCAGACCACGTCTTACAGCGGTAAATATTGCTTTTATACTATGATTTTGCTCTATTAGATTATATTTTATATGAAAAAATAATCAAAAGGGGGAATATTGCACCCTCAAGTCTCAACCCCCCCCCCCCCCCCGTCTCGTAAACATGCCCCTGTTGGGATAGGATAGGATAGTTTATAAGTATTTAGAGGTATCATTGTTTCAAAGTGTTTCTAAAAAGTATTGCTCCAGTTCTTACAGTAGGTACAAACGTTAATGTTGGGCACTAATTCGGTTTTAATAATCAACAATTCGTACGGTAAAAAAGTGTAGATAGATAAAAAGGTGATGAAAAAGTCTAATGTAAACTCCGCCATTTTTATTTTCTTACCTGTAATGGATACATGGACATGTTGAACACTCCACCAGTGCTTATGTAAAACTTAATAATATATCTCAACTATGGATTTATATTAGACTAAGATGTCAAAATATCTACAAATTGTATCTCATCATTTTAGTTCACAGTTCCACATATTATAACATAACATAACATACCTAGGTTGCTAGATACTAGTGTTGGTCAGTGATATATTTTTAATAATCGATGTCGTATTTATTTTTCTGATATCGTATCTCGGTATCGGAAAAATATTGATATCGATATCGATTTAAATATTTTCATAATTACAACAAATTACTTTTATATAATTTAGTTTATTGTACGTAGCTTTGTCACGTGTCACATGCAAACAAAATCTATTTGTGCTGGCCCTTGAAGCGAGACACTATTAAAGTGGTGTATCCATAAATATTTAATGCTTAAGACGAATTGATATAATTGACAAAAAATAAAAATCATACATCTTAACGAAAAAAATATATACCACACTTATATATAAAATTATACAAAAAAAAATAATCAAATTAAATATCTGATATAATTCATATCAAACTTTTCACATATTCCTAAACATATATAAATGTACTGAAATCCAGCAATAGCAAAGCATTGCCGGGTCAACAAGTAAAATTATAAAATTATTAATTAATAGTGAAATAAAATCATTATGAGGGCTCACCGTGAGTTGACAATCGCCACTGAATTTAAATTAAATGTTTTAGTGTGTTGAACTATTTCTTTGAAATATATCGCAATATGCTATAATTTATTATAGATAAAAGTAATAAAAGTGAATATCCGTCAACTTTATTGTTTCGAGTCGATATCGCGATATTTTCGATAGTTATTTTTAGATAACGACATCGATATTATTCGGAAAATACCCACAATATCGATATCGTATCGAATTATCGATATCGTGGGCCAACACTACTTGATACCTACATATTTTATGATTATTATTACAATTATTTATCATGATAATTGATAATACATTAGTATTTACACATGCCAATTTGGATGATTTTCTCTGACAATTATTATTATATTTATTAATTTTTGTAATTTACTTGATATTTAATTTTACTTGATTTTTTTTCACTGGTGGAGTTTACATTAACCCAGTTTTATTTGTTTTTTTTCCTGACGGAGTTTACACTAAAAAAATTTACTTGTGGCATAGTTTACATGCGCCCAGACATTATTGTACTTATTAACGTATCCAACCATCATTAGGGTTATTATTTTATTTTTTATGAATGCATTAGAGTATTCTAATGAATGCTATACATTACGGTGGCGGGGTACTTGCCATATTTCCTTGACGTAGGTCGAAATAAGTTTTAGTTCTTCGATAAACTGACAGGTGACTCTTAAGTGTTGGCATTGAATTTCGTCATAACATTTTCGTTCGATTCTGTCATAGTAACGGTATTACACATACGATATGCAATTGTATTGTATCCAGCTACCAGTCGGACTCAATATCATTCCCTATATTGTGTTTCATAACTGAGTAACTGACCTCTGAGAATATTACGAATGCCAATATCATTATTTCTGAAGGTTTTTCTTCGTCACATAATGGGTACTTACCTATATCACAATGAAATTAAATAAAAATTGTTCGTAATATATAGAATACATCTCAATTTTTTGAATAATTGTATAATGACTAAATATTATTAGAAATTTTAAATAATAATTACATAGGAAACTGGCAGCCTTTAGTGGTATTGGATTATTTAAATGTACCTACTTAAAACAAGATCATTTTTTCATACCATTTAAGGGGTGACAAAACAAACTTATTTTTACGTTAAAAATGGCCAGCTTAAAACCAATCACACTAGAAAAAACCAGAAATAAGTAATGACACTTCTATCCATAAATTAATTCCTTAAATAAAAAAAAAATAGAGATAATACAGTTAGCGTATCATTCTGTATAAAATAAATTTGATGCATAAACATTTAAATTTTAATAACAATTTGTCATTGCATTTTTAACATTTCATAAATATGTGCAACTTGTACAGTTTTTTGTTTTACCCTATCTGCATGGGCGGATAGGCCAATTTTGGCCTACCGGGAAATTTTACAAAGGGGCCCCACACATGAAAAAAAAATTTCAAATTATTTCTATGGTAGGTAATTGCATTTTATTAAAGAAAGGGTCCCATTACCGAAATACGAAGGGGGGCCCACCGGGAAATGCCTGGTTTCCCGGTAGGCCTATCCGCCCATGCCTATCTGATTTGCAGCCTGTAGGCTAAAACAATTTACTGATTTTTAAAATACAACATATTATATTAGTATGATATTATAGTGGGTAGTATACTATTTATATTGTATAATAATTTTAATACTAATATTCGTTTATTGTGAATTATTATTAGACGCCTTGTGAATGTACAAGATGCAACAAAAATTGTTCCACCGTTAAGACTGAACAATATTTGTATATTTTTAAGGCGAAGCACGTAACAGACGTTTGTTTATAACTTATAAGACATCATAACTTATTTTTTTTTACTACTATCTAGTAATATTTAAAAACTAAAATTAGTTTAGAATTAAAAATGCCAACATTTATTATTAATTCATTATTATTTTAACATGTATAATGTAAAATGTATTAATTATTAGATTGATCAAGTATTCTATATAAGTGTTTAGTTAATTTAGTTATTTGTAGAACACTACACTGCCGTAACAATCATGACTATATTATAATTAATTAAATTAGTTTAGTAAATTCCTACAATGATTAAAGATAGTATGGTCACAGTCTTTAAGTCATAGGAAACAAAAGTTTTGAGATGAGACAATTAAAGAGTTTAAAAATTGGCTAGAGCCTGTACCTGATAACCATATGAAAGCATACTAGTTGTTACTGCCGATTGAAAATCGTTTCAAAATTGACAACTTTAAAAAAACACTTAAAAAGTTCACAGCATACATCTGCTGCAAAATCCATTACAAATATGAAAACAGCTAGGATTATTTTCTACAATTACCACTATAAGAAAAGACAACGAAGCAATAAAAATAGCTAAACTAAAAATATGTGGATTTATAGCTGAACCAATATATTGTTTAATAGAATGGAGCATTCGATGCAAGTTAAAAAAAAATGCTTTTCCAGACTCCTCCAAGATTGCCCAATGTATTTATTTAGGTAGAGCCAAAAACACCAACATAGTGAAAAATGTCATTGGTCAAAATTATATTAGAGATCTGGTAAATGATACTAAAAAGATAAACTATCATAATAGGTACATGAAAGCACTGATGTAAGAACATTAAAAAAGGTCATGCAATATGCATATGTATTCACTATTTTAATAACAAACAAAATAAAATAGAATCAACATCTTGGGATTTAGTTCAAATGTTTTAAGGTGGTTGTTCTGCAAATGAAAGTGTTACTGCAGTAAGAATTTATGAAGAAGTTCTAAATTCATTACAAAAAGAAGAAATTCCATTGGAAAACGTCACAGGATTTGTATCTGATGGTTGTAACACTACACTTACACTTACACAATGGTGGGTGAATGGAATTCGATTTTATTCGTTTTCTTGGAATCTAAGGTCCTTAATTATTTTTTTTTTCAAAATAGCATTGGATTTGCCCACTCGATAATATAGTCTGAACATGTGTCAAAAAAAATTATCCGGAAGTTATTATACATATATATTTTGGGTTGAAATTGATTCATCTCTTAAATTGTTTAGTAATTCAGTTTTCTTAATCGTCATGAAATTATTAATATTTCACAACTTAATTTCTAGTAGCAAAGTGTCTATATGACTTTTTACTTCAACGATAGACAAATTGGCTGTTCATCGAAACTTTAATTGTATTAAAAAAGGTTTCACATTGAGTTTGAAGAAATATTGTAAGAAGAACTAAGAAGTGACAAAAGATTTTCAAAAATTTTTTTTAGCAGAGCTGGACATTTTGCAATACATAAAAAATAAAACTTTATCCCTCAAACATTTCAACCAGTCTTGTCAAAGCCGGATATAGTGATAACCAACGAGTTTTTGAATATCCTAATACTGATTTGTATTCTATATTAACAAAATCACAAAATTATTTTAGTGAATGGACTCTAACAGTATATATATAAAGATGTTGAAATATTTTTCCCAATACCGCATTAAGATCAATAGGCAAAGTGTCAGTGGAAGTTTGTATTGCGTTATTTAAAAAAGGTGCAGAAACACCAACACCAATCAAATTTGGGTTAATTGATTCTTTTAACTTGTAAAAAACGTTGTTTTTCCCTTTCCTACTAAAACCACCAAAATTTGTATTAGTTTTATCAGCCGAAAAAACTATTACTTTTTTAAGACGTCTCAGTGGGATAAATCTTTTGAAATATAATCAGTTAGAAGTAAAGATGATACTTGATAACTCATCAAACTCAAGTATTTTGGTTTTAACTCCTTCATTTGGAATAAAATAACGAATAATTACAGATACCATTTTTTGAGAATGACAATTTGACGTATCTGTTAAGACACTAATAAAATTACATTTAGACAGTTCAATATTTAGCATTTCATTTGCATATGGATAAAAAACATTTTTTATTATTTGTGCCTTTTTTGTTTTGCCACAAGAAAACTTTTTGTTGAATAATTTCTTAACAAGTTGAGATGTACGAATCAGTGCAATAAACTAATGCCACACATTATGGATTCAAACTAAAACATTAAATTTTTTTAAAAATTATATTCTATAGTAAATTAATCGACAGAAGTAGTCCAAGTAAGTTTACATAGAAAGCCTTTATAATAAGAGAGTGGCCGACTTAGTAGATAGCTGCTATTTTTCGTCCAATCTATTCCCGCTTTTTTCGTGTTTGAAATTTAATTATTATAATTTATAAAATGATTATATACGTTCATAATTTGGTTTTATTTGGTTCAAATTTTTAACTTTTGTTATTTACTGATATTGTTGATGTTTTTATCCATTACTACTCCGGTTATCATCTCTTCTTCTAAGAGATAATTTCAAACTCCCTTTCACTCCGGTTAAAACAACCATACGCATACGCCGGAAATCTCACACAGTTCAATGAAATAGTTTTAGAAATAAATAAATAATATTTTAATTTTTAACGAATTTACTATGTTATATGATATATACTATACGTGATACGCCTATATACTCGATTTTGAATAGACTCGAATATTATATATAATTTGGACGAAAAATGGAGCCCATTTTAAGTGGTAACAGCAAACCGATATAAAAAGTTCAGCTGGTTGAACACTGTCTTATTATTATTATTTATTATTATAAATAATGGTATGATAGCGTGTTATTGTGGGTAGATAGTATCAGGTATCAAAACTGTAACTGCTAACCTATTTGGTTGAACGATAATAACGTATAACAATAGGTAATATATTACAAATAATTTCTGGTATTTATAATTGATAAGTACATACCTGTTATTATGACCAGTGCCACAATCACCTTCGTTGAGTTCGTGGGGGTGAATTGCATGATTCTCTTGGAAATGAACAATATAAAATACTCTTAGGAGTTTTGTGTATTCTGTGAAGAGATTTGAAAAAGGGTTTTCAAAAAATTATCTTTTGTCCCGAGGCATTAAAATCCTAATAGCTGCGGTATCTACTGACGAGGTATAACACATTTCCACACAATAACCACCTCCCAAAACCACCCAACTTTGAGTAGCAATATCTAATCAACCGATGAACGAAAAAAGAATGTTTTAAAGTGATAGTTCATAAAAAAACAGCCTTATTAATTTATGAAATTTAAAGTATAGATAACTATTTGAAAATCAAAAGTTGATAGTGGTTTGCCCAATAAATATAAGGGTAAAAAATATAAAAATTTGAACAATTCTAGAACAGCGTAAATCTAAAATTTCGAATAAGGACAAATGTGTAAAAAGTTAATGTTTTGTTTGAAATATTGAGTGTTGTTTGATAAAAGAATCGCCCTGAATGTTGGTTCAATGCTTCCACCAACTGCGATACTGGTTTTCTGAACCCTCAACCTTCCCAATGGCAGAGAAACCAAATACCGCCTGATCGGCTGGGACGGGCGGAGCATGGCAAAACTCGCTCTTTGTGACTGGTTTCGTTTTAGAAACGCTTTATCAGGATAAGTTAAATAGTTATGTCATCAACTCACTTAATAAGCATGTCTCTGATGTAGCATTTCGCCAACAGGCTGATGGTTGAGTGGTGGAGGAGTCGTCGTTAGCGGCGGCAGTGGCGCCGGACCAATGAGAAACGACGAAATGATTACGTCACATTACACTGCCTGTGTAGAGGGTGGATGTTCCCAAACTGGTATATTGTGGACACACCAATTTTATATATCATGCGACTGATGGGCGTGCGCAGTATCCGGTTTCAATTGCAGCAAGAGATTGATTCGGCCCATTCTTCAAATTCACTTTTAAAATCGGACCATAGTTTTACTTTTTTACTATTGGGTATCAAAATTAAAATTGTATTGGTTATTTGTTTTTTGTATACATATTTGTACGGTCATATACTAAGCCACTATAGGTGCACTTTTCCACAAGCCTATATTTAATTTTTAATATTTATTATTTATAATATAATAAAATAAACAAACATTTGTCTCTACGTAGAATATTGAAGATATTAATTATTTTTTTTTAAATCATAATAACTAAAGTAATAATATAATTGGTAAGAATATGGTAGATGATTAGAGTTATAAATAAAACAATAACAGCTATTTTTAATATTCGTACACTTTTTTGATTTATAATAATGGCTATTTTATTTTATAGTAGACTGCAGGTCTATTAGCTTTATACTTGTAAATTCTATAATCATAAAATATTCATGTGTACTTTACCAAAAAAATAACATTTTAACATTTTTTTATCTACAATGGTTGTCATTTGTGGAAATATAATTTTACCGAGTCACATTATTCAATACTTTCAGGCCGCAGACGCTCCAAAAAAAGTGATCCGGTGGCTGCGTGAAAACCAAAAACCAGGGGTTCTCCGTACTTGAATGTTACTACCGAAAATGAGTAACCTTATAGGGAATAAGTAAATATCCATTTATACTTCGTATTTTCCATACTACATTAATCTATAAATATTATTATTGTCAGCCGCATAATTTATTTTCATACATTTATAATAAACAAATTAGTGAGTCGACTAAGGCGCGCCGTGCGGTTAAAGCACGCGGCGACTAGTTTGGGCTACACGTACGGAAGAGCGAAGCCGCTGCAGGTGGTTTTACTTATCTGGTAACGACTGTAACCAAGAAGCACGTTTCTCTTAATGTTCGCTATTCAATTTTGATTATCGTTGTTTTCGACAACACGGTATTCGTTCGCCAGTGTTGTGCTTTTTATTTTAAAAGCCCTAATTATCTTCGGCGGTACGACCGTTGCTGAAGAGTATTAAAGACCAGTTCAGGTCCATTGAATGCAACGATCGATCAGTTCGGGTCCAAATTACGTTGTTTAACACCATTGGTACTTCCCTCCACTACAGCAGTTCAGCTTCAAGACACGGCAGTTCGGCGAGACCAAGCAGATCGGCTCCGATTTAACTCCAATAGGTGGCTTGAAAAGGTCAGTGCTTGCCCTTCATTTTCTTTACGGTAATTATCATGGGCTTAGTATCACTCGAATAAATTGTCAACTATTAAAAGGTTTATGTATTTGTAAATCGCACATTGACATCACCCGAAGCCAATTCGAAAGACGCCAGTCGACTTTGGCCATCGCCCATCAGTACTATTAATAAATAGAGATAATTTTAATAATTGTTGTCATGATTTTACCTTTTGGTGATAATTAGTTTTGGTGCCGTTTATGGGAGATGATATTGTGGTAATAGACTTAGCTAATAAATTATCCGGCTTGAATGAGCAGTAAGAACCAGCCTGTTAGTTGTAATAAATATGTTTAATATCAACAGTTTATAATAGGTAAATAAAAAATTAACACCAAACTCAATACGTAGAATGTTAAACTAAAATGTAATTAAAGTATCTGCAATAGGTAAATACAAATTGAATATCACAGACTGAAATCAATGTTTTCTATGAAGGTATAAAATGATAAGTCCATAGGCTTGTTAAAATTACAAATTGTAATATTATATTAGCGGTTGTACACAAACTTAAATAGCTATAATCTCTGTTTAACTCTTATGTACCTACTCCATTCATTGATAATAAAGAATATTTATTATTTATAACTTAAAATAAAAATGTTCTGATAGAAATTAACTAAAAACTCAACGAATGTATTAATATAACTCAGTATCCCAGTGAGGTATAATTTTATACTAGTTTGGACAAAAACAATTCTTGACAATGTACTGCCATAGCTGTCATAAATTAATTAAAACGTATGTCTTACCATTTTAATTATCTAGTGGTACTTCAAATCGGCTCAACCTGCGGCGGAGCAATCCCTAAACTAGAGCAAAATTCTTAAAATAATCAATCAACAATTCAACAGAGATATTTTTATATTGATGTATCAACAAGAAAATGTTTTTCAGCAATGGGACATATTTACTATTGATATTATTGATTGGTGAAACTGTGGGGACATTTCCTGTATTTAAAAGCAAGAATAGTTATGTAACAGAAAATGGTATGTAGGGAATGAGATGAGTATTAGGAATCCTATTTTTATTATAATTTATTCTTTGAAATATTAAACTATACCATTTAAAACATAATAAAAAAAGCTGAATAGACAACCAATTACTAGTTTCAGATAATATATACCGATATAAATATATTATGTCTATTTTTTACTTGGTACGCTTGTAAATTTATAATACATACAAATATGTATAAAGTCACCACATTTGTGGACAAATTCATTTTCAATATTTTTAGTGCAAATTTTAATTTCATATTTCATAATATATTTTACTTTAATATTATATAAAAAACAAAAGTTGTTGAGTTTTGTCTTGCTTTTCATTCAGTTAGGGGTTGAAAAATACTTGTATAGTTCTAATATGATACACATGATAAGATTTTTAAGTGTATTACACCTCTCAGTGAGAAAAATGGTTTTGACTAGAATTAAGATTATACCATTTACAACTATGATTTAACCAGGTCCTACAAGCGTACACCAACAAATATTTTTAGCAATGCACCACTGTTATGTCATCTGCTATTATCCAGGTGCTGGATATGTTTAAATTTATGTGGACCAGCAAACTGTTTGCCAATGCACTACAACTCCCATGGTGACAAAATAGTTACTTCAAATTTTTAATTTGTTTAAAGTTACTGCAATATCCGATCCTTCAACAGTAGAGAAGGAGAAATCCCTAAAATTGCTATCTAATTTTTATAAAAAAACATTTAGAGTATAATTAAAAGATGAAATGTGATTTTGTAATACATGGACAATCTGTATTATTCATTAGTAAAATACTATAACTAAAAATCCTATTTTTTTTATTAAAATGTATTCTTAAACATATAATTTATAACTGTTAACTTGTTTTTTGTGGTTGCTCAATCGTAGGAACATGCTGAAATTGTATATAAAAAAAAATAGTAATATTTATATAAAATTCTAGCTCAATAACCAATTTTAAATAAATATAAGTTGATCAGTTTATTTATGGTAAAGTAAAAAATAGGTCCAAATGCACAATTTGCAAACCCCTCTTAAGATTTGATGATATGTTTGACATAAATGGTCCCTAATTGTAATAGTTTGTGTTCACAGTACTTACTTGAAAAACAAAAAATAAAGTGAACATAATTCAATATGGAACCATTCAGAATTGCAATTGATAATTGCACAATGGATTCATTCCAAGTGAGTATACATTATAATTATTGTGGCATTACAAAATTTAATTTGTACCTACGTTTTGGGAATAGTTTATTTAATAATTTTTTTATTTCACAAAATATTGATATTCAAGTATTTAATAGAGGTATTGGAGATGAAATAATTGATGAAAAAGACCATCACAATGATAGTCAAGTATTAAAAATAGGGTATAAATTAAATTTATATTGCCACATATATTAAATTTGATTGTACAGTTTATAATTTATTATTTTGTCTTATGATGATATATTACATAGTTCTAATGTTATGCCATTTCAACATAATATGATATGTGGTGATAAAAAATTTCATGGAAATATGGAAGAGGAAATTATTGATGATCAAGTATTGAATGGTATTATAAACGAGGAAATTATAGAAGACACAGACCATGTCAGTGATGGTCAATTATTTCAAATAGGGTATGAATTCAATTTACATTATAGTATAATATGTTAAATTTGATAATACAATTTATATTTAAATTACAATTTTGTTATGATGATATATTGCACAATTCCAGAGTTATGCCATTCCAACCTAATTTGATTTATGGTGATCAAGAACTTCATGGAAATATGGAAGAGGATATTATTGATGATCAAGTATTTAATGG
>NW_019103893.1:222182-236510 GCF_001856785.1 Myzus persicae
ATTTATTTTTAAATATTATGTGGCTTAGAGATAATTTCTGAAAATTAATAAATAAAAATTTTTGGCAATGGGTCTCGCTCTATAATGCATAAAGTGGCATGTGGGTCAATATAATGTTTATGCTTAATTTGAATTGATTGAAATAAAAATTCATTGTACATAATCGAGACATCTGACATTCCGTCGGCTTTTATTTTTGATATTTATTTTGTGATGTTTTTGCGATTTGCCTCTTTGTACAACAGTAGGTTTTATTTATTTTTGTCAAAAACTTTGAATTTGAAAATTTCATAGTGTTTATAAAATATGATAAAATACTTTATATGTTTCAAGGAAGTACCCACAATATTGTTTCAACAAAATAACTGATATTAATTTTCTTTTATATATTACCTACTTTTGCCTGAATTGGACCTTTCATTAAATTTATATAAAAAAAAGAATCTATTTAATATGGTTGTAAAATGATAAACTTATGAGAAAGTACGATTTTAATTTAAACCCTTAACTATGTAAATTTAAATATTGTTATTTTATATTTATATTTTTAAATTGTATGCAATATATTTAAATAAATCTGATAGATATAAAATAAATATTTAAATATTTAAGTTTTAGTCCATATGTTTGTTTGATATGTTTTTTTGAATATACAAATAAATATATGATCTATAAAAATAAATCTTCAAATTTATTATTAAATCTACACAATGCTTAGTTATATTTTTTTTTCGTTTATTTGATTAAGTTTAAACATTTAAAAATACTTTAATTTATTTTTTTAGAACTATAGTTGAATTAGTAAAAGTAAATTTTATTGACGGATCGGAAATTAAAGGAACAGTCTCCAACGATAGCAAGTCTTCAGGATTACTGCTGACTCGTATGAAGACATATAACTGCTTAAGGGAAAATCCATTGATCCATAACTGTAATAAAAACATTTCTACAACATCCAATGTAACTGTTACAAAGAAACACAACACAAAAAAAGAGCACAAATGTAATGTCTGTGATAAACTGTTTCCTTATCCATCAAAATTAATTAGACATACAAGGATGCATACTGGAGAAAAGCCGTATACATGTGCTATCTGTTGTAACCGGTTTTCTCAGAAATCAAGTTTAACCAAACATTCGAGGATACATACTGGTGAAAAGCCGTATGCATGTGCTTTCTGTCATAAACGGTTTTCTACTACAACTTACTTAAAAATACATATAAGGATACATACAGGTGAAAAGCCGTATGTATGTGATATTTGTTATAAACAGTTTAATCACAAATCAAATTTAAGACGCCACACAAGAAAACATACTGGAGAAGGTATGCTATATCTGTGATAGTAGGTTTTCTAAAATACAAAGTTGTATATGTGAAACGAAGACACATATAAACATATTAACTAATAACTATTATTGTGATGGTCTTTAGGCTGAAAAAATATTATTAAGGAAAAGTACGTTACATTCCTTTGTTTCTTAGACATCAATATGTTAGTACCTATTAAGGCACTTTACATTGTACAACTTTGATAAATCTTCTCTTGAAATTGTAGGTACCTACATTTGATATTCTTATCTCTATAAAATCTGCAAACAAGATATCAGATTCAAACTTCAAAAATAAAATATTCAATATCAGTGACCGCATTTGTAATATCATTCACACCATTTTGAAAATCATTGATCATAGTAATTTACAGACAATCATTGAATAAAATGCACAACTACATGTGTATTCTCGCGAAGGAAAAACTTTGTTCATGTTATTGTAATACATATTATAAGGTGTGTCTTTCTTAAGAATTTTTAGATAGGTATTAATAATAATTGGTTTATATATATACAAAAATGCATTGAAATATGCATTTTATTTTGTTGTAATTTGCAATAAAAATATAATAAAATAAACTGTGAATTAACTAATATTTCTTAACTATCATTAAGTGAAAATAATGCATATTTTTATAAATTTTAAATAAATTGGATAAAGTTACTTTTTATATAAGACTCATCTTTTTTATTATTCTTACTTTTAAGAAATTCGATAGTATTTTTATGTTATTTCTGTCACTGCTAAAATTTTATATTTTATGACATTTAGATTTTTAGTGTCATCTAGCTTTTTTCACTCCTTTTGTTTCAATGCATCATAATATGTCTTACATGCATTTTCGTGTTAATATTCAAATATGCAATAATATGCATTAAATGTACCTACTTAAAATATATAAAATAAAAAATAGATAATTTTGTATCATTCATCATCGTGAGAAGATTTGTCGACGTTACTAACGAATTAAATTTGAAAAATAAAGTTGTGCAAAATAAATACCATTGGATACATTTTGCCCTGATATTTATAATTGTATGTTAACCGATGACGATTGACAGACACTTCCATGGCTTAAAAACCTTGTGACAATATTCGACCAAATATTATTTATTATATTAGTTATCGTATGTTTTACTAAACATAGATATTATAGAATATAAACTCGCATGTTTACATTTTCCCGGTTTTGTTAATATTTCCCGTACAAGACCGTCGTCATCCTTTTATACACGGACTATATATGACCCAAAGACCATGACTAGGGAGTAATATTATCTTATTTTATTAATACCACAGTACCGACGTTTAAAGTGGGACCTTCATCTGACAAGCTTTTTTTAATTTATTTCAAGTTGGGTTAAATATTTGTCGTTCCAACATTTCCAGTGATATCTGCGTTAAATATTGTGTATAGATCTGGAAACTATCCATCCTTACCTGATTTCTTGTATAATCAGTCTAGTCTAGTCATCGTTACTAGAAGATTTAATTTTATTAATTGAAATTATAGAACCTGGTATGGATGTGGTAAAAGACATTAAAACATTTATAGAGAATCTTAAAAAGTTTGAAGCTATAAATCTATGTTATAGTGGTTCTGAAGCTAGCAAGCCTATCCATATCTTTATTATCTATGTTAGAGACTGTCTATAAACCCTCGTTAGCATTATTTGGAGAATATAAAGGTATTCCCGTCATGGCCTCTTGGAGAATTTAATGATGGGCATTATATCTGTCAGAGTCTGATTATCAAGTGGGGCATATTAAAAGTAATGATAATAAAGTGGCAAATGGACTTTCTACATTACCTGATAAAAATGATATGAGAAAGAAGTGAATGTGAAGTGGGAAAGATTAAGGGAAAATTTATTGAAACAGTAGAGAGGGAGAAGAGAAAAGAACTAAGTGTGTTGGAAGAAAAGGAAACTATTAAAATAAGTGAAGGTTTCTATTGATGCAAAAATTAATCAAAAAGAAAAAAGTGAAATTAATGAAGAAGTGAAAAGGAGAATTAATGAAAGTTTAGAAGATGAAAATGAGGTCTGTTTACCTAAAATATCTAAAAAAAAATAGGGAAAACCCAGATAAATTGAATTTATGATATTTCTTATACAACTATTTAGGATTTATAATTGTTAAGTGTATGTATGTATTATTATGTGTTTTTTTTTATTAATAATTAATTAATTAAAATGATTTTGAATAATATAAATTTGAAAATTTGATTATGTACAAATTATGTATTGATATATCACGTTATAACCATTGAACTTTATATGATAACTAAAATTTTCACCAGCCTTAAGATCAATGTAAACATAACCGAGATAGTGTGTTATAAAAAGACAGCAGATATGAATGGTGTCGCCGTCTCTTTTTATCACACGTACTTATGAGAATTATGATTCTTCACCAATAAATTTTGAATAATATTGTTGTTTTTAACATTTTGTTTTATGTTTTAAACTCAAACTTAAAAAAATTAAAATAGTGGGTATATAAGATTTTAAAAAGGTGAATTTGTGTTGTAGTGGTTTCAACTGTGCTAGCTCGAGTGATGTTAGAAAAGACTTCTCATTTCACAAGTTAGTATAAAGAGTTAAATAGTATTATTGATTTTACACATTGATCATTTGATACAAATGTACATAATATGTGATTAATATTTTGAGCTATACAAATTTAGCATCATATTTATTAACAAGAGAAAATTAACTATTAATATATTTTCTGCACTTGAGTGCATACACAATGTAAACAATTGAAACAACAAAAACATAGTTCAAAGTCATCCCTAAGGCATACATTAAACAAACTTATTTTATTTAATCATGTTTAAACTGTGTTATATAATATCTGTAACATATGTCTATTGAGTTATTTTAATTACCTGTGTTATAATATAACTAGTTTATATTTAATTAAACTTTCATACCTAATTAAACATTTTTTTCCATATAATATAAGGACTCCTGATCATGTATTATAGTTATTGTATGTGATTTTATTTTATTGTTTTATTTTTCAATTGAAACAATACATTACAATACAGTGGTATATAAATCAATTCGTTAATAGACCTATTCATACTTATTCGTCCAAACGGTATTTCTGGTGGAATAAGCATTAAGCAATCGCAAACGAATACCTATATTCTAATTTCTAAACTTGAATTTGGTATTTTTTTCTATATTTATAGGTACTATTTAATAATAGTATGCTATATAGAATTGTGGTGGCCCGTCCGATAAAGTTATGCTCGTTGTATTGATTTGTCACCACCGTTTTATATTCGTTTTATATTTGTATACACAATAATTTTATTTGTATTTCATAATTAATAACCTATATATTTAGTGGCGCAATTCGCACTTATATGAGGGGGGGGGGTGATTTTGTGGCTGTACCATACTTTTTAAGTGATACAATATTATGCTTGTTGGAGTGTGTACTCATAATAATATAATATGTTATAAAATCACTTCACGAGTAATCTTTATAATCTTGTAACTATAGGTAATGAAAATAAATAAGTAAATCCAAATTTTTGTTTATTTATTTAGGTTAAATATTATGTGAGTTTAGAGAATAATTTTTTTAAGGGGTAATTTTTTAGAGGGCATAGCCATTACAGCAGAAATACTACAGCCCCCTTCAGTTGAGCTTATACCGGTAATCTATATCCATTGTTCATTATTTTATTGATTATTTGCAGATTTTAGTTAAAAGTTAAAACTTATGAGGTAAGTACTAATATGGCATAAATACACGTACATGGATTATATATAGTATCTGGCTACAATCGAATAAAATAATAATATCTTGGACCATAGTAATGATATTTGTTTATTTAAATATCAAAGTTGTAAAAATGAACTACGGATATTCATTATGAAACCGGGCACACGAGAGGAAGGACGCTGGCTGTGTTACAAATCATGTCCATGGAACCGTAAAGGAGCTTAACCAGACATATTGTACCAAGGACGAATAGAGGACTATAGCGGCGGGTTGTCGGACCAGGACGTCATGTGGCTGAAGCCGACGGGCCTTTGCGGTGATCGGGTAACGTTCTCGTTGGGACCTCGAAAACGACTTAACGCAATGTACTACAACAATGTGGCCGAACGCGAATCAGCCGGCGGAGTGGGAGGATGCGAGCTCGACGGCGATAAACATAAAACATGGCATGCAGCGGCACTTACTGCAGCAGCCGCCGCCGCCGACAGAGGATCAGGATCAGCAGGGCGAGCTTAAAGATTAGCCTACGCTGAAGGACCGTGCACTGGAAATGCTGACGCGTGTGCTGGAAGCCGGCCCACCCGTGTTTGTTCTGTGCTTGCGAAAGCGGCTAGGCAAATCGGACGAGAAAGCCAGGTTGCAGATCAAGGTGTGTGTGCCGAGTGAGTTTCGGAACCGCAGAGATGGTGACATGATCGAGGAGGAACAAAATGACGGTGAAACTGAAGGCAATAAGAAGTGACTTAGTAAATACAAGGCAGTTAACTTATCAAAGCGCTACAACAAATGTAACGATTTTACCACAATACATGGTACCAAATAAAATGTCTATATTCTAAGTAAGTAGGTACCTATACAGTAAAATGGATTGAATTTTTAATGAGTGTTAATCTATAGAATATAATATAACAAAAAGTCAAAAAATCAAAATTTTTTATTTCGTTTCATTATTTTCAGCATACAAATCTAACTTTCAAGTTTCCTGCAATATGCAGTGGCTGGCGTTCTTTAAGAACGTTTCTATTGAAGCTGCCACCTTCACACTTCTTATTCTTTAATCCGTTTCACAGTCACCAAGTTCCTCCAGTCACCATTTCCCGGTCCGATGCACTCGAGTACTCGACATGACTCCGATCTGCAGCCAAAAGCTTTCTAGTCCGAACCGCCCGGCTGACCGCACAGAACGAACGCGGGTAGGTTTCCAGGACGCGGCCAGCGTTTTCGGGGGTCCTTCGGCAAAGACCGATCTTTAGACTCGTCTATATAGCTGATCCTGATCCTGGTCCTGCGGCTGCTGCCGCTGCGTGCCATAATCGTCGTCGAGCACAAACATCCTCTTGCTCCGTCGAGAGTGCTGCCGGCTGAATCGCAGTCGGCCATGAGTTGTAGTGCACTGTGTCGTGTCGTCGTGGCCCAACGAGAACCACCCTGGAGGCTCGGTCACCGCCGACATCCTGGTCTGACGGTCTCCGCAAATCTTCTATTTTTTCCTTGGTACAACATATGTCTGAGACCATGGACATTCGCCGATTTGAACGCACCAACGTGCCTCCCCTTAAATATTTGTCCGGTTTCTTCTAACGATTGTGGCCGAAAGTCAAACGCTAGAAGCTAAAAATATAGAATGAAAATAAAGAAAATTGTATAGATCGTTATTGATTATATTATAATTTTTTTTTCTGTTCTAAAGTGTAATAATATATGATTACAATGTTAATAAAAAAAACTGTATGGATTAATATTGTTTGTATTATTATTTTTTTTTTATTCATAATTTATAATATTAATACTTATAGTATACATGTATAATTAGTATAGCTAAAATGACTATACACCGACACATGTTTATTTTTAGGAGTCTCGGGGACTCGACCTCGGTGTGTGATAATATTTTTAGGGATCAGGGTTATCTTATGCGAAGCTAAGTACACAACATATATGTATAATAAATATTAATGTATAAAATATGTAATGTATCCATATTTAAGCATTAGGCGTATTTATTAACTATAACTGAGGGTTACCGATCGGGTCATGGTGTGTCGCGGGTGCCAGTATCCAAATGTGGGTTGATTGGTCGTCCACGGGTCTTCTTCGGGTTGTTGTTAGCCCTCGACTTCCACTCTCGACCATCGACAGCCCGGAGTTCCGGACGGTTATGAACACGACGCGTGCTAATAACCGATATATGCTAATACATAATATATATTGTATACATATAGATATGCACATTTTCCATTACTAACATTCAGCATATTAGCCCGTAGCCGTGCTCAACGTAGGAGTACTGTATGATGTCGATGACGGCAATCGTTGCATCACTTTTTTCAATGCAATTATAATCTAAATAATACTGCAATGTTCGATGATACATTTTTAATTTTTACGAATTTGACCAAGTTCACACAGATGTAGCACATCTATGCCTCTATGAATCTAAATTTGCTGCTGATTAGTGATTACATAATTTAATTTTAATTCTTGAGTCCTGACTCCTGACTTGTAAGTAACATTTTCATAGAATTTTGACTGAATATTAACGAGTTCATAAATATTTACATCCTCAGTTATTACTTTTTATGGATGGAATTTATCAAATCATAACATTTATAACTTTTTAAAGTCTTGAAGTTATATTACAAGGTTATTCATACATAGGTTCCTATATGTATACATTTAAAACCTAACCTAACCCTTTACAATTGTTATAATATTGCACCTATGGATAATTTATGGTTAATTTTTACCGATTTGTTTAAACATTGGTTGCTTTAAATAATATAATAAATATATCATTTATAAATCCATTGTTTAAGTAGTTTTAAACCTGTGGCATGAATAATGTAATAATACGTTCCCTAAGTTTAAATTGTCAAGTATGTGTGTATTAGGCACATATTGGACCAATGGCATGATATAAATATATCCGTAATTTCAATATTGTCTTGTTTGTATATTGTTTAGTGCCACTGGAAAGTATTGTATCCTGAAGGCTTGTACGACAGAATAATAATGATAAAATTGTAGCTAATTAATTTAAGAACCTATTGAAAATGTTGTAAACAATTAGTGTATTAATATGTACATATATGTGTAAGCTTAATTATAAATAATTTGTTGCATGTACATTTCAAGACTTTAATTCTATAAATATTATTTATTTAGTCAAACAAATTACTGTTAAAATAAATCAAACATTTTGAAATTTCAATCGACCCATATTCAGCATTTAGTTATGAAAAACTGTGTAAATCTCTAAAATACATTATATTGTTGCTCAGATTTGTCTTTCGAATACAATTTACTTTTTAATTTAATTTATTATAGGTACATATCTTTATCTTGATGGCTCACTCATTATTATACTATGCATATACTGAAATGTATTAAATTACAATGATAATACTTCATATTAGTAAATAACCCTTACATATCAAAATCATATTTTCCACATTTTAATTAAGTATTATTTTCCCATATTTTATTAAAATACTCATTCATATTATAGCTAAATAACGAAATTTGTAAAATCTAGAAATAGTATTAGTTTCCTTAGAATATATTTCACCCATTTGTTGGTAACAATACTTACCAATAATTACAAATTATAACTTATAAGCTAATATTGTTGATTAAATCCTAATAGTCTATTACTTTAGTCTGTCATTATATTATCAGCGTGCATTTTATACACAACACACATACCCACATTCATTTTAATTTTGTATTATTTATATTATATTTGTATTCCATATTATTCAAAATTAGACATTAGTAATTACAATACTCAGCTGGCCACTTTTTGAGTTTTTCCTGAAATTCTTCACTACAAAACATAGAGTAGGTATAAAAGTTATACCGAAATCTCTACTTTTTAATTCATATACGAAAAGAAATAGAAAATTATTTATTCTTCTTCTATAATATATTATGAAGATATATCAGTTTCACAAGGGTCATTTTTCCTGATTTAAATATGGCATAATGAAATATCACTATCACATACAATTCAGAAGATCCTGTATGTTAAAATTATTGTCATACTGTCATACTGATATCTTTAGACTTTAATACATTGAAAAATGGTAACATTGAAAAATAAAAACATTGTTGGATTTAAATATTTCAATAGACTACAAAATAAATAAATTATGTATAAATATTTGTAATTGTATTATTTTGGAATTATTATTGTATTGACTGTCAACTTTTTTTAGATAATCAAGATAATTGCTAAGGAGTGGAAAAAATCTAGTTGGACAACTAAAAATTATTGTGCTAATGTTTATATTTTGTAATTTGCATGATATTTTATAGTTAATTTAAGTGAGGTGACAACATCAATCATTAAAACTCAAAAAATAAGACAATGTATATTGTGTTTAAAGTTTAAACACAAAATATAATATGTAGATATGATTAATAATTATATATAAATTACTGCTAAGTAACTAGTGTAAATTCTCAATATATTTTTTTTTACTTATTTAAAATGAGTTTAAAATCAAATTAACATTGAAACTATTTAATGTTATATCTGTAGGCAGTAAGTGTATTAAAAGTACATTATTATAACCTGCAGTTTTTTGTTGTCATAAAAATGTCACTCATTTTCGTCGTTGTACCACTTTAAAATTTCATAATTTAAATTTGACTTCCATCAGTTTTTAAGTAAAGCCAAAAAACTAAGCAAATCATTGTCTTAAATCCTGTTCATGACATTGAAAATATGAGCTTTAATGTAAAATATAATTATTTAATTTATCAGTGTCTTATGTATCTATTATTATGTAATATTAACCTGTTAAAAGTTTTATTCAAGTGTTTGTTTGTATAGTTTATCCAGATTTATAATAAATGGTAATTATAAAACCACTGTTCAAGATTGCGCATTCAATATTAGGTCTAGGTGCATTATTGTTTATCTTGATTCTTAACCATTAGGCAAAAATTGAAAATATGAAGAGATCTTTTCAAAATCAGTGTGATACACTAATGCACAAATTATGGATTCAAACTAAAACATTAAGTTTTTTCATTAATTATACTTCTGTATTCAATACTATACAATTCCATAATTTTGATAATTGTTGTATGACTAATCATGTCACATAGGGTGATAATTTATTTTTTAGTAGTTTTTAGTAGTATTGGTATTTGACGCCAAGTCAACATGTTAAAAAAGCAATAAAAGAGTCAGTTAAACCAACAAGTATACGACTAATTACTATATTACAGACTGCAGTGATTTAAAAAAAAAATTAACCGTTTTTACTACTGTATTACAGACTACAAACACGACTGTCTACTAGAACTAGAGATACAATGAAGGGTTATTCTTGTAACATAAATTAACAGTCACTACAACTTTTTATTTTGTAAATACATGTACTGGTACCACAGTATTTTTTTGATAATAGGCAGTAGTGATAAACCATGGACAACGGACTACAATAATTCTGTGTGTTGCAAATCGGGAATTCGGCATCATAATTAACAATTTTTCGTCGGCATGGAATAAAAATTTAATCAGGATCGGAATTGACTAACAACAGTAGTAGTCCAAGTAGTTATACATAGAAAGCCTTTATAATAAGAGAGTGGCCGACTTAGTAGATAGCTGCTATTTTTCGTCCAATCTATTCCCGCTTTCTTTGTGTTTGAAATTTAATTATTATAAAATGATATTTGACGTTCATAATTTGATCCATTATTTGGTTCAAATTTTTAACTTTTGTTTCTGTTGATATTGTTGATGTTTTTGTCCATTACTACTCCGGTATCATTTCTCCTTCTAAAAGATCATTTTAAACCACCTTTCACTCCGGTTAGAACAACCATACGCACAACAAGCCGGAAATCTCACACAGTATTAATAAGGCTCTCTAGTTATACAATTTTACAGTTATAAATAATGGTATGATAGCGTGTTATTGTGGGTAGATAGTATCAGATATCAAAACTGTAACTGCTGACCACGATTAAAGATATACTGGTTACACATCAGTACATCACGGCTATAGATACTATGGTTGCACGACGATGAAAATTTTTTGACCGTGCAATGTTCTTATCAAAAACCTCGTGACTGCTAGCGCTTTCAGCGGAACTTGTAGTCTACCTAATCAATCAACTCGGTTCACCTTCACTTCACTTGAATGAGTTGAATTACTAATCTCAATTCTCAATTCTTTTAACGATTCTCAATTACCTATAATATACCTATATATACCTATAATTATGGCTATATAGTATATAGTTCCACCGAGGCACTAAATCATATTAAATCATAGCTCTCGCAAAGTTTCATATGAATATCATTATACTATAAGATACAATATGCATAAGTCATTTTTCGTAGAATTGTAAATTAATTTGTGTCAATTCTGAATTATTTGAAATTAACTGTGGAACACTAGTCAAAGTCATGTGAGTTGCCGATTTGGCTCACTCTGATTTAACTCATTCAGCTCATCTTTGATATTCAACTCTTTGAATCAAATAGTTCATGAACTACACACATAGTACATAATATGACTTATAGCAGGACACAGAGATTATAAAGTTATTGATTTTGTGATTAGTAATAACAGTTAATAGGTAGGTAATTATTAATATTTTGTATTTAATAAAACAACTATTATTATACACCTATATAATATTTAATAGTAATTAAACTGCATTAAATATTAATATTCACACAAAATAGGTTAAATGTAATCAAATAAATGTATATTATAATAGGTACATAATATATAAATATATTTATGTATGAACCAACTTTGAAACTTTTTTTTTACTTTTGTTCACTTTTTTAACATCTTGATTTTTTAAATAACTAAACTGTCTCATTCTCATAGTGATGTATGAAACAAAAATATCAGTCAACATATCTGTTTTATGTACTCCACATGGAAATGTTAGTTTATTGACATTTGTTTGAAAGAATTCCTCATACGTGTCTTCAAACGGATTAAGGGATGCTGCATGTTTTATAAAACATACTTCTAATGTTTCTAGGATTTTGTACAAAGTATTGTTTGGGTGAGTTAAAAATCCTCTTGTTTTTAAGTTAACCAAATCTGCAGCTTGATTATTTGATTTCCAATACTCTGTTTTTAAAGAATTTATGCACTTTTCACATTTTGTTTTTTTTAATATTTTTTTTGTAATATATCTGTTGAATTAATACATTATCATTTTTAGGTATCAATAGTCTTATAAGCTATTATAAGTTGTATTTGTTATGCTTTTTTAATAATTACCCGGCTAAAAAGTAAACTATACATTCAAACACTGAAGAATCTATATTACTGTAACTGTGTTCAGTGAATACATCATCAAAAGTCCAGCAGTCTTCTTCAATAATATTATTTAGCTTTTGTTTGAGTTTAAAAATCTTTTCATTTCTTTCTACTACATTACTCTCATTATTAAAAATATTTTTTAAATCACTTAAAGTGATTATTGGAACATTTTCTAAAGTAAAAAAAGTAAGTTGAACAAAAATTAGGTAGTTTAAAATAAAACAATTTAAATCTAATATAAATTTGTATACCTTCTAGAATACTGCAATTACCAGTTTTAGGTGGTTTAATCATAGAATACACAGAAAGCATACGATACAATTGTAAGAAAGTTGGCGTTGATGGATGATCATTAGGACCAGATGTCTGTCTAATGATACCAAAAAATTTCTGAAAAATATTATTGATTTTTAATAATGTATAATAAATATCAAGTACCTATGTATTTTAATAGTATTTAAAAATTGACATGACAAATAGTATTTTACTTCCAAACAGTCTTGATTAAATTTATTTGTTAACACATATGTGAAATCACAATTAGCATGAAGATAGTTCACCAAATCAATTGTGGATTTAATTGTTACTCTGAGACCTTCAGAAGTCTGTTTAGTTAAAAAATCATCGTCTTTAATTATTTTCTTGATTAAATTCCTCTCCCAGTTGTTGAGAAACTCTAATGCATCCTTTAATACCTTTAAAAATACGAAATTTTTAAATGATGTGTACCTAGTACAAACAACTCTAATTACATGCATTATGTATACATAAAATAAAACATATATAATCATATTTTGTACATATATGTATATTTAAATACTCCCCTATTCTACTACAAACATCAAACATGCAACACAAAGCAACACTTGTGTAAAACCTGTAAATCTTTACTATCTTTTCTTAACCCTTCAGCGGGAAATTTTCGATTAAGGGCATCAAACAAATTATTAATAAATAAAGTAAATTTAACTGTTTCTTCACTATGATTAAACCCCGGAAATTTTTTACTTTTAAAAAACAATATGCCATCTGCCATTGACTTGCTGAAAACCTAAAATACAATCATAAAATTGTGTAGGGTAGGTTAGGTTTAATGTTATAATTTATATAGGGGTTTCAAACAAATTACTTGCGCGGCATATTTCACTTTCATTTTAGAAAAGTTGTCCAATTGAAAATGGCTTTTTGTTAGTTTTGGACAAATTCTGGTTATTGCTTTGCTATCGTTTTCAAATACATTTTCATATATTTTCCATTGAATTGGAGAAAGTGTGGGGCAAATCTTTAAATTAAGATCATAATATAAAGTTTTAATGAGCACAATATTATTAAATTAATGCATATTGTATAATTTACTTGAAGAGTTTTTTTAGTATACAACCGATTTCTTATTGTTTTTAGTAAATGTGGCGCATCAGAAAACACAAACACTCTTCGGGTGTTGTCAAATGGATTCACAAATGAATTTTGAAGTTGATCTATTTTTCCACTTACACCCAAAACATTCCACAATGTTCTATTGGTAGATGCACCATCACTCGTTATCCCTAATACTTCTACACCTGCATTTTCAAGAAGCAGTATGGCTTTTGTTACTATTTTTGCCAGATCGATTCCTGTATAATTGGGTAATATTCACAACGTTTATTCACAAGTCACAACGTTTATTTATATTAATTAAAATTATAATCAATTATAATTAGGTACCTTTCACTGATCCTCTAGAAGTAAAAACTGCAATGGGTTGATGTAAATTCTCAGCTAAGCCTTGAATCATCAACACAAGTGCGTGATTAGCTTTTTCCAATGATTTATTTTCAAAATCATCTCCCAAGTCTTCTAAGCCATGGTATGTTAAGCTTCTTGAGTTCACACTTATATTTTCTCTTAAAAAAATTTCATCGTACACCAATATTACTTTTTTTTCATATTTATTTTTCA